>NC_069503.1:821875485-822030485 GCF_027579735.1 Bombina bombina
AAAAAAAAACTTACCTTTGAATCTTGACAGCCGCTCCAGCTTCCTCCGCCCGTTGCAAGCCTCTTCCTGGGTCTAAAATGATGAATCCTGCTTCCTCCAATCATGGCATTGAATCAGACACTGATTCCCCGGGGGGAAGCCATGATTGGAGGATGACCGATCCATCATTTCCTACGTCAGAAATGGCTTGCGATGACCGGGAGAAGCTGGAGCAGCTGTCAAGTTTAAAAGGTAAGTTTTTGTCACAACAGGAGGGAAATGTAAATTTTGATGAATTAAAGTGCCCCTGTTTTTAATCGAATTTTTAAAAACTGGGCACTTCAGCATCAAAATGTACATTCCCTTTAAATTTACCTTTATGAAAGTCTCGCTCCTGTTAAAAGTGGGGGCTTGGCATTCATGGTTTATCTGTGCGCAGAACTGGTCACTGGTTGACAATTCCTACAGTGACATTCCCCCAAACATTTTGCCCTCCAGCTGTTACGGTATCTTTTTACACAAAAAATAAAGCAATGTGATTTGCTATAAGGATAACTATATGAATGTTATTTTTAGTAACATAGTATAATTACACAATATAATTATCCTTCACTTGTGTCAGACTATAGGCAAATAGTAATTTCAGACAAATAGCTTTTGCATAGGCAAATAATTATTTAACTTAGCTTTGTCTAGACAAAAGCCTCTGCCTAACTACTACTCAGGCAAATAGATTTGCATTATTATTATTATTATTAATAAT
Organism: Bombina bombina; assembly: GCF_027579735.1. Lineage (NCBI taxonomy): Eukaryota > Metazoa > Chordata > Amphibia > Anura > Bombinatoridae > Bombina > Bombina bombina. The sequence goes on from NC_069503.1 coordinate 821,876,228, forward strand.
AATAATAATAATATTATCAGTTATTTGTAGAGCACCAACAGATTCTGCAGTGCTATAAACATAGGTGGTATACAAGGAAACATATATAGGGATCAAATGGGTAGAGGGCCCTGCCAAGGGTCGCACTGTTGTAGTCAGCTCTTAAGAAGGTGATCTACAAACAGCTGGGCTCTTAGGCTTACATGCTAAGGGGGTTAAAGGGGATAGCAATGGAGGAGAAGAACTGGGATAAAGAAAGGTTAATGTAGGTTATATGCATCCTTGAACTGTAAAGTCTTAAGGGAGCGCTTGAAGCTTTCAAAACTAGGGGAGAGTCTTGTGGAGTGAGGCAAAGAGTTCCACAAGATGGGAGCCAGTTTGGAGAAGTCCTGTAAATGGGAATGTGAGGAGGTAACAGGAGAGGAGGAGAGTAGAAGGTCATGAGCAGAGCAAAGGGGATGGAAGACAGAGTATCTAGAGACAAGGTCTGAGATATAGGGGGAACAGTACAGTTGAGGGCTTTGTATGTCAGAGTGAGAATTTTGTGTTTAATCCTGGAGCTGAGAGGAAGCTAGTGAAGGGATTGGCAGAGAGGTGCAGTAGATGAAGAGCAACGTGTAAGGAAGATGAGCCTGGCAGAGGCATTCATTATGGGTTCTAAAGGAGATAGGCAGCAGCTAGGGAGACCAGAGAGGACAGAATTGCAGTAGTCAAGGCGGGAAAGGATGAGAGAGTGGATTGAAATCTTAGTTGTGTCTTGTGTAAGGAAATGTCTAATTTTAGAGATTTAGCCAAGGACTGAATGTGAGGAGTGAAAGAAAGATCTGAGTCAAGTGTGACCCCAAGACACTGTGCATGCGGGTTATGGGTGATGATGGAGTTATCAACAGTTATAGAGAGATTGGGGGTGTAGATTTTGGAAGAAGGGGGGGAATACGGAGCTCAGTTTTGGAGAGATTTAGCTTGAGGTAGTGAGAGGACATCCAGGAAGAGATGTGAGACAGTTAGTGACACGGGTTAGCAAGGAAGGAGATTTCATGGGTGTCATTGGCATACAAATGATATTGGAACCCGTGGAACTTTATTAGGGAACCTGATGATGACGTGTAGATTGAGAAGAGAAGGGGACAGAGGATGGAGCCTTTTGGTACCCCAACAGAAAGTGGTGACGGTGCAGTGGAAGCCCCAGAGAAGGATACACTAAAGGTACGGTTAGACAGGTAGGAAGAGAACCATGAAAGGGCTATGTCACAAATGCCAAAGGATTAGAGGGTTTGGAGGAAAAGAGGGTGGTCAACAGTATCAAAGGCTGTGGACAGATCAAGGAGGATAAGCAGAGAGAAATGGCCTTTTGATTTTGCTGTAAGTAGGTTGTTGGTAACCTTAACAATTGCTGTGGAGTCATGGGGACAAAATCCAGATTGCAGTGGGTCAAGGAGAGAGTTTAATGTAAGGAAATGGGATAGGAATGCATATATTAGCTTTTCGAGAAGCTTTGAGGCAAGAGGGAGTAGGGAAATAGGGCGGTAGTTGGATGGGGAGGTTGGATCGAGAGAGGGTTTTTTGAGGATAGGTGTGACCAGTGCATGTTTCAGAGATGAGGGAAATATACCGGTGCTGAGGGAGAAGTTGAAAATGTGTGTGAGTAAAGGGGTAAGGGTAGAAGAGAGGGAGGGTGAGTAGCTAAGAGGGTATAGGGTCAAGGGGACAGGTAGTGTGGTGAGAGAACAGTATAAGTGCAGAAACTTTTTCCTCAGTAACAGAGGAGAAACAGCTAAATTTAGGGCTATATGGGTTGTGGTTGCATGGTTCTTTCAGTTTTTTTCAGCTTTAAGAACCATTTGCCTAGAAATTAGGGGCCCAGGCAACCTGGGAAAGTTGCCCCTGATCACCAATAGCCACCCAGGTATTCCCTGAAAGTGACCCTGCTAACCAATAGGTAGATACCTAGAAACCTTTAAGTAAAATGGTCCTTGCTCACCAATACGCACCCAGGAAAAAGTGCCCCTGCTCTCCTATAGTTTCCCAGGTACTTCTAAATAGTGACCCCTTCTTGATAATAGGCCATGACAGTGCCCCCTTACCACCAACAGAAACCCAGGTACCCTAGGAAAGTGGCTTCTGCTTTCCAATATGCGCCTAGTTACCCAAGGAAAATGGCTTAACAATCGGTACACAAGCATCCTGGGAAAGTGCTTGCTAATAGGTGCCAAAAAACTCCAGGAAAGTGGCCCTGCTCATCAATGGGCACATAGGCACCCCAGGAAAGTGACCCCTACTCACTAATAGTTGCCTTGGAACCTTCAAGGAAAGTGTCCCCTGCTTAACAATATGCAACCAGGAACCATGAGAAAGTTGTTACTGCTTACCAAAAGACACCCAGGAACTCCTGGAAAGTGGCCCCTGCTCACTAATATACAGTGACAGTGTCCCCTGCTCACCAACAAATTTCTAGGTACCCCAGAAAAGTGGCCCCTGTTCACTAATATGTACCCAGGTACCCCATGAAAGTGCCTCCTGCTTGCCAGTAGACCCAGCTCATTAATAGGAGCCTAGGCAACCCAAGAAAGTGGCCACCTAGGAACCATTTCTAAGTCAGCAATGTCTTTTTTGTATTAATTGATCAATACTCAAGGTGAGATCTTACTAGGGATTTATATAGTGACAGAATTAAGCTTTCATCCCTTGCATCAATGCCTCTTTTAATACATGTTAGGATCTTATTAGCCTTAAAGCCACTGCCCTACATTGTGCATCAATCTTTAGCTTGTTATCTACAAGTACTCCCAAACCCCTTTCTCTTCCCTCTCCCCTCTGTTTTGCTAAATCTAGTCCCATTTAAATAATAGGTTACCTGCTTATTTTTACTTTCAAAATGTTGAACCTTACATTTTCCCGTATTATTCCAGTGTATCCTGCACTAAACAGATGACCTTACACAACTTGTATCATCTGCAAAAAAAGAGATGTTGCTATTTAATCCTTGCTCCAAGTCATTAATAAAAATATTAAAAAGAACAGGGTCTAGTACTGATCCCTGTGGTTCTACACTTATTACCTTTGCAGTCATGTGGAAATTTGCACTAAATCTGTTATTGTATCTAAGTTTCTGAAGACGGCTTCCTTATCTCAGATCTTATGTGACTTTAAATGGACACTGTATCTTTGTCCAATCTGAGTATGATCTGTGTACAACTACTCGTTGCTCCCTGTCTTTTATCCAGTTAACATTTTCAGCTATTCCCAGTCCCTTAATTTTGTACATTAATCTCTCATGTGGCACTGTATCAAACGCCTTTGCAAAATCCAAGCATATCAAATCAATGTATTTTCCTTTACCTATTTTTTTACTTACTATGGGCTAGATTACAACTTTGCCCATTTGTGGGTGCACGATAAATAACCAGCCAAGTTGCTGGTTATTGCTACCACGAGCTCGCAGTAGCAATTAGCTTTCTGAAAATTAACCAGAGGTCAGACTTCTGGATCATTTTCTAACTGTCCCTCAATTGCCACCAAAATTTAGTGTTTATTGTTTTTTTTCTTATGTAGCATTTAAAAAAAAAACTACACTAAGCAAAAGTTTTTGGAGGCTAAAGTTGTGGGGTGTTAGAAAAAAAACGTCACTGAAAAGTGCCTTTACATTGGGGTCTATTGGGACTGTGTGTTCCCTGTAAATATATACACATATTAACACATAAATATATATGTATATATTCATATACAAATATATATATATTTACATTTGCTGGCCATCGCTGCGTGACTTACCCCCTTCGCTGCGCTAGTTCTCATGCCATGTGTAACGGCATGAGAACGAGGCTCCCATTGGAGCCTATGGAAGCACGCTCTTGTGAGTGCAATGCTTCCATGCAATTGCACCTAACTCGTAACATCAGTGCACATTTGCAAAGTCACTTTCAATTTTGGCTGATTTTGATTGCCTTTTTGCATGCTTTGTTACATTCCTTATATATTTGTAATGTTGAGTCTATTTTCTGTAAATAATTTAAATGCCCTACATTTTTTGTTTATTTCTCTTAACACGTTTTTATTTAGCCACATTGTCTTGGATTTCTTTATTTTACTTTTATAACTGTGTAGTATGCGTTGTGTATTTTTATTTAACAATGTTTTAAATGTTATCCATGTATCCTCTGTATTTTTATTAGAGAAAACTTTGCCCCAATTTATATTATTTAATGATTTCTTTAAATCATTGAATTTTGGTTTCTTAAAATTAAAAGTCTTAATTGAATCCTTATAACACTACTTATGGAAAGTGATTTCAAACATGATCATGTTATGATCACTGTTACCCAAATGTTCTTTGACTTCTATGTTTGATATTATATTTGTATTATTTGATAGCACTAAATCCAATTTAGCTTTAGTCCTAGTTGGCCCCTCTTTTAATTGTGACATTAAGTTATCTTTGAGAACATTTAAAACCTATCTCCCTTGGCTGTATTACCAGTTTCATTGGCACAGTTTATGTCAGTATAGTTAAAATCTCCCATAATTACAGCACTGGTATTATTAACAGCCTTTCCTATTTGCATTAGTAGTTGAGTTTCTTCCATTTTTTTCCCCACTCTTCATTTCAACCTACAGTGGCCCCTATTTAAGAAAGGTCTTGCGGACCTGATCCGACACTGCGGATCAGGTCCGCAAGACCTCGCTGAATGCGGAGAGCAATACGCTCTCAGTATTCAGCATTGCACCAGCAGCTCACAAGAGCTGCTGGTGCAACGCCGCCCCCTGCAGACTCAGGGGGGTGTCAATCAACCCGATCATACTCGATCGGGTTGAATTGTGGTGATTCCTGTCCGCCTGCTCAAAGCAGACGGACAGGGTTATGGAGCAGCTATGGAGCTTGTTAAATGGGCCCAGTGTCTTTACATTATCACCTGTATCGTCATAAATATGTTCCCTTATTTTAGGTTTAAGGTCAGGTTTAATGTACATGCAAATTCCTCCACCCCTTTTATTACTCCTGTCCCTCCTAAATAAAGTATAACTCTCTAATTTAACTGCCCAGTCATGTGAATCATCCCGCTAGGTTTCAGTAATAGTGATAATATCATTGTCCACTTCTGCAACTAAGAGCTCCAGCTCCCCCATTTTACCCGTCATGCTCCTTGCATTTGCTGTCAAACATTTAATTTTCATATGCTTTCTGCTGCTACTTAGTATGCTTGTGACATTCCCTAAGTGTACCCTTCTGTCATCCATTCCTTCAGATATTCTAGTTCTGTCACATTCACAGACTGATCTGGCTATTCTATTATGTTTGGACAGACCCTCCCCCGTTTGCCTAATTTAAAAGATTCTCAAAACCTGCTATCATCCTCTCCCCCAACACACCTGCACCCATTCCATTCAGGTGCAATACGTCCTTACTGTACAAATTGTACCCAAGTGAAAAGTCAGCCCAGTGCTCTAAAAAGTCAAAGCCCTCATTTTTACACTATATTTTTAACCAGAGATTAACTACCCTTAGCTCTTTCTGCTTTACTGGGTTAGCACATCACACTGGTAATGTATCTGATAATATTACCTTGAAGGTCCTTGCATTAAAAAGGGACAGTAAACACCAAAAATTGTATTGTTTAAAAAGAAAGGTAATCCCTTTTATTTACCATTCCCCAGTTTTGCATAACCAACACTGTTATATTAATATACTTTTTACCTCTATGATTACCTTGTATCTAAGTTTCTGAAGACGGCTTCCTTATCTCAGATCTTTTGACAGACAGGGTTATTTTACTAAATAGTTATTACATAGTCTGTAGCTGTGCTTTAGGTCATTGTCATGTTTGAGGAAACTGACTCCAATTAAGCGCTGTCCACAGCAAAATGAAGTAATAGCCTTCTTCTTCAAGGTCCCTTTATACCCTGTATAAATCTTCCACTTTACTACCACTAAAGCACCCCCAGATCATCACATTGCCTCCACCATGATTGATAGATGGCGTCAAGCACTCCAGTATCTTTTCATTTGGTCTGTGTCTCACAAATGTTCTTCTTTGTGATCCTAACACCTCAAACTTAGATTTTTCTGTCCATAACACTTTTTTCCAATCTTCCTCTGTCCAGTGTCTGTGTTCTTTTGCCTACCTTAATATTTTCTTTTGATTGGCCAGTTTGAGATATGGCTTTTTCTTTGCAACTCTGCCTAAAAGGCCAGCATCCTGGAGTTGCTTCTTCACTGTTGATGTTGAGACTGGTGGTTTTTGCTGGTACTATTTAATGAAGCTGCCAGTTGAGGACCTGTGAGGTGTTTGTTTCTCAAACTAAACACTCTAATGTATTATACTTATCTTTCAATTCTAGAGACAGTTTGCACTGTTTTGTAAAGTTGTAAAAGATCTTCAGTTTCTTGGCAAATCTTGCATGGAATAGCCTTCATTTCTCAGAACGAGAAATGACTGACAAGTTTTAGAAGAAAGTTCCATCTTGAACCTGTAATAGAACTCACAATTGCTGATGCTCCATATACTTAACTAGTCTAATAAAGGCCAGGTTTTTTTTATTGCTTCTTTGATCGGCACATCAATTTTGATTGGAAAACACAACTTGCCATTGGAACACAGGACAGGTGGTTGCTGATAATGGGCTTTGTTATGCCTATGTAGATATTCCATTAAAATTTCCAGCTACAATAGTCATTTACAACATTAAAGGGACATTTTTGTATAAAAATGTTTTATGTTACAACATTAAAGGGACATTAAACACTTTGAGATGGTAATATAAAATGATAAACCGTATGATATATATATATATATATATATATATATATATATATATATATATATATATATATATATAAATTCTGCAATATATTTACATTTTTTTTTGTCCTCTTCTCCCCTTCGTTTTTGTGAGCTTTTATGTTTCTGTTAGAAATGGAAGTGCAGAGCAGTGTTCTCCACTTCCATTTCTAAAAGGAACTGAATAGCTCACAATTTCAGAATGGAATTGGAAGAGAAGGGGACAAAATAACTAACGAAAGCATATTGCAGATGTTTTACTATATATGATTTATCATTTTATATAACCATTTCAAATTGTTTAATGACCCTTTAAATGTGACCATCTAAAAACTGCAAAACAGTTCAGCAGAGAGGTAGAAATGGTTAATCAGTTAATGGGTTAAACCTTGGCTTTATAAACCTCTTATTTCAAAGTAAAAAATTTTAGAAGAGTGAAAATAATACCGTAGGATTTCCTTTTGTTTAATTATTTCTTTTGTATATGTGTTATAAGCAAATTAGCACTGAGGTCTTTCTCTATTCTTTCTTTCCTCTCTCTCTTTCTAAGCCACTCAAAAGCTATAATCATCTGAAAAAAAGGCGTTTAACAGAGAGCACTTGTCTAATCTTAAACTGTGTCTGTCCTACTGAGCAGTCACAATTTTCTTTATCTTAACATTAAAGTCATTTTAATGCATTTTTTCTTATTATGGGTTTGATTACATCTTTCAATACCACTTCACTAAGAGCCAAAAAAACTCTCAATTGCTTGATTTGGATTTTATTTTTTCATTTCTACTCAATCACACCAAAAAAAATGTGTATGAACATTTATAGCCTAAAAAAAATCTATACTTTTTCAAAATTTAACTAAATTAGCCATTTACTTTCCCCAACAGTCATTCAGATCAAAATTAGATCTTCAAATAACCCTCATCAGTCCAATGCCTGCTAGGAAGTCAAAATGAAAAGACCCAAAGAACACATGAATACAGAGCAAAATCCAGAATCAAGATAATAACATCATAATTCCTCTCCATACCCTCACTCCTGAAGTAACAGGGAATAAAAACACAGTGTCACAGCTAACTCTAGCGGACAGGACCTGTAGAACAAGAAAGTCAATGCCAAAAAAAACATTCTTTGGAGTCTAAGGGCCAAATTTCACTCCACATGCAAAGGGATGAGTCCTAAATATTTACAACAACCATTTATTCATGCACTTCCCAACTCATAACCATATATTAATGGAACATAAGACTAAAAACAAATGTAATTATTGACAACCACTATACCCCAAACAATGGCTTTTAGTCCCACTTTTACTTTTACATACATCCTACGGTAGGATTCCTACCCTTAACTCTAAACATAGGTTAAGATAGTGCAAAATGCAGAGGTCTACACATTTCTAAAAATATTACCATATATGAATTAATCTTGCAATTTCCTATATTTATTAAAGGGACGCTAAATACATTTCATGCACCTCTCTCTAATAATGGGTTCTGCCATTTTAGAATTTTGCTTACCCTGCAGGTACCTGAGGGAGATGGAATATAGAGAAAGATAGATTTCAACACGCATGACAGACAGGGAATAACCTCAATACTATACTTTTAAAATATATTTAGTGCTACATAACAAGTGGAGAGCTAAAGTATTGCTCTCCCGCAAATGGGCAAATTAACCAGCCATTACAAGAACCCGCTGTAGCAATTAGCACTCCAAAAATGAACCATAAATATAAAAGTGCCCCAAATGCCTTCAAAATAGAGGGCATTGTAGTTTTTTATTTTAAAAAAAATGTAGTAGTTTTTTTTTTTTAATTTAAAAAAAAACTGCACTAGGCAGTTTCGGGGCTAGTTGGTAAGAATGGAGTGTTAAAAAAAAACGGCACTGAAAAGTGCCTTTATATTGCGGTCTATGGGAACTGTAGGTTCCCAGTAAATATATATGTATATACACATATTAACACATAAATATATATGTATATATTCATATACATATATAGTTAAAAATTCTGCCCATCGCTGGGCTACTTACCCCCTTCGCTGCGCGAGGTTCTGATGTCTGTGACGGCATCAGAACGAGGCTCCCACAGGAACCGATGGAAGTGCTATCTCGTGAGAGCAATTCTTCCTAGCAATGTCCGCATTGCGATAAACTTGTAATACCAGCGCACAATAATCTTCCTTTCAGCATTGTTTAAATTCCCCCATAAGTTTACTTGGAATAATGTTATCATATTTTGTACAACTTGTGTGGGTTGTCATTTTAGTCGACTTGAAAACATTGAAATATTAAAGGGCATAAAACCCATTTTTTTCCACATATAAGAGAGGGTGTACAAAATAGAAAAAAAAAAAAAGTCCAATTTACTTATTTTATCATATTCACTTTTTTCTCTTGGTATATTTTGTTGAAACTTAGGTTGGTAGGCTCAGGAGCGTGCACGTGTCTGGACCACTATATGACAGCAATTGTTATACATTTTTAAAGCACTATATGGCAGCAGTGTTTGCCCAGTGTATAACATTGTTAAAAGCATTGTTGCAAAATTACTACAATATAGTGCATATTCCTGGGCCTACCTAGATATAATTTTACAAAAAGGATGCAAAAAAGAAAGTTAATTTTATAAGAAACGTTCATATAAAAGTATTCTCCATCAGAATCATTAAAGAAACATTTTTGGTTTCATGCCCTTTTAAGTTCAATTACTATTTTTCATATTTACATTAGGAATGAGAAATATAGAGAGTCACTGTAACCCCTTTATAGTAAAGGGACATGAAACCCCAATTTTTTCTTTAAATGGTTCATAGAGAAAACAATTTTAAACTACTTTCCAATTTACTTCTTTATCACATTTGTTTCATTCTCTTCGTATCATTTATTGAAGGAGCATGTCCATTTAAGTGGTCCTGCACTCGTTAGAGATAATTAGACAAAATCCAGATTTCTCTACTGGTATCCGTCAGAAAAAAACAAAATGTAGTTTCCACACGTTCATATTTAATGTGCATTTGTCAGCAGGGTTGCTTTTGACTTGCATTTCTTGGAATTGTCATTTCTATAATTACACTGCCTGGAGTCAGTTATATTTGGTTGAGATAAATACATGGAATTTAGATTGGCTAAATCAAGCCAATCAAAACTATTCACTTCTATTTGTGTTTATCTGTCAATTTGACTTTTTGCTTTTCAATAAAATTAATAATTTAATTGTTTGATAAGTTACTCCCTTCTAGTAGGAATATTAACATCTTTTCAATTTTACCCAGTTTTGGGGTGATCTAAAAGTGTTTTGAAAATTAGATAAATGTGTTTTATAGGCTTACAATTGTAAAAGAGATTGGTGGTTCTTTCATTGTTAAAGGGACACTAAACCCAATTTTTTTTTTTTTGTTTAATGATTCAGATAGAGCATGCAAAGGTTATCAACTTTCTATTTACTCCTATTATACATTTTTCTTCGTTCTCTTGCTATCTTTAATTAAAAAGTCGGACCATTTTTTGTTTAGAACCTGGGTAATGCTTGCTTATTGGTTTGCTAAATGTAGCCACCAATAAGCAAGCGCTATCCAGATTAATGAACCTAAAATGTGCTGGCTCCTAAGCTTTAAGTTCCTGTTTTTTAAATAAAGATAGCAAGAGAACGAAGAAAAATTGATAGAAGGAGTAAAATATAAAGTTGCTTAAAATTGCCTGCTCTATATGAATCATTAAAGAAAAAAAAATTGGGTTTAGTTTCCCTTTAATGATGGTTCATCACTACCAGATTTAGAATAGCACAAGTATAACACAGCTGTTACAATATCATTAAGGACAGCCCAGTGTCTAAATAAAAAAAAATAGCTGTAAGAAGGAGGGTAAACATAAAAAAACTCTTGAACTTAACTTAAAGGGATAGTGTACTGTACTGGAGAAATTGCTCCTTTATGTTTATTTTTGTATATTAAATAACTGGATTTGCTCTTTGAAACCACAACCCATCTAAGGGCAAGATTATAAGTGGAGCAATAATTTATTAAATTTGCCCGTTCACGGGTGCATGATAAATATCCAGCCATTACAAGTGGCGGGTTAATGCTACCGCAAGCTTGCAGTAGCAATTATTGCGACTTACCCCCTTTGCTGCGCTAGGTTCTCATGCAGTTTCTCACAGCATGAGGAGGCTCCCATTTGAGCAGGGGTCAAGTCCTACAAAAAAGTGTGGGAACTCACCAAGACTTCCACCCCCCTCAAAGTTAATGTTGTTTTATACTCACACACACTTACATACACAAACTGTATTTATATGTATATAATCTATACACTCTTTTTGAAGAAAGTAAATTAAAACCAATGAAGGGTTGAATGGTTGCCTTTGTGCCTGAGGCTGGACACCCATGGTTACATTTTTACATGGCACAGGTGAAATATTTATTTGTAATTGTGGATTAAACTGATACTGAATACTGCTAAGCCAGACACACACATTTTAGAACACATGAAGGGGAGTTTGTGTAAAGATAATGTTGTATAATCCAAAAAGCTAAGAGCCTTAGTAAAATTTTAGGAGATGTTACTCCCTGGCTCTCAGGATGTATAAGGCTCTGTAATGCAAACATCTGATATCATGATCTTGATAAGGTTTGTGTGTGCACTCACTCTGCAGTAACAAACAATGATACTGTGATTAAAAGTAAAATTATGGTCACAAGGCACCTCAGTGTCATTTTCATTTACCATTAACATGTATACCAAGTAAATGTGAAGCAAGTAACACTGGCAGAGGAAGCAGGAGGCATAAGGGCATAGTAACATTGAAAGAAAAACAGGTCACCTTTCACATTGAGATGAAACTGGTAAGGTTGAATCTGCAGAAAATATATTATCTTGCACAGGTCAGCATTCTGCAGAGAGTCTGGCCTGATGACCATAAATTGATAGACAAACAGACACTGATATAGATAAACAGACTGCACATACTATTAGTCTATACAATAAAGTAATTGGGCTCATCCTACTATAAGATGTTTCCCAAACACCTTTAATTGCAAGGACTATTTTACGTTGTGTGTACACATGTATTTCCCTTGCACACCTCAGCTATCTCAGAAAGAAAACAGGAAGCTGGAACGACATGAATCTTCCCTGCCTGGGCCTCGATCTGATATGCAGCGTCGCCCGCAAAAGCCAGCGACGCCAAATTTTGCGCTGGTTTGGTATCACATATACGGCATAACATAGAAGTTACGCTCGTATATTTCTGCCTTCGGCCGTATTTTTTTGGCCCATAGACAGGTATACCAAACCAGTGTAGTTTGGTATCCAATATACAGCGTAAGAACTTACGTGGCGAAAATGGAAAAATCTTACTCCATTTTCACCTCGCCACAAATTGCAGGCTTAGTAAGCCTCTGTGTAATACGCTGTGTATTGGAGCCCCGTAACTCCCTAAACTACCTGCAAAATAAAACCCAACACCTAACGCATGCCCAATGTCTATCTACCTGTCAACCGCGATCCCCCGCCACAATCCCTAATAAAGTATTTAACCCCTAAACCGCCGCTCCTGGACCCCGCCGCCACCTACATTAACTACCTCCTAATGTGAGCCCCTTACTCCGCCGCCACCTACATTACCTACCCCCTAATGTGAGCCCCTTACACCGCCACCACCTATATTAACTACCCCTTAATGTGAGCCCCTTACTCCGCCGCCACCTACATTACCTACCCCCTAATGTGATCTCCTTACACCACCGCCACCTACATTACCTACCCCCTAATGTGAGCTCCTACCCCGCCGCCAGCTATATTAAAATTATTAACCCCTAATCTAATCCCCATACCCCGCCGCCAGCTATATTAAAATTATTAACCCCTAATTTAATCCCCCTACACCACCGCCAGCTATATTAAATTAATTAACCCCTAAAATACTAAAATATCCCTACCACTAAACCTGTCTAACCCTACAAATAGCCCTGAAAAGGGCTTTTTGCGTGGCATTGCCCCAAAGTAAACAGCTCTATTGCCAGCCCTTAAAAGGGCTTTTTGCGGGCCATTGCCCTAAAGTAACCAGCTCTTTTACCAGCCCTTAAAAGGGCTTTTTGCGGGGCATTGTCACAAAGTAATCAGCTCTTTTGCCTCTAATCTAAATCCCCCTACACCGCCGCCACCTATAATAAATGTATTAACCCCTAATCTAATCCCCCTACACCGCCGCCACCTATATTAAATACATTAACCCCTAATCTAATCCCCCTATACCGCCGCCACCTATATTAAATTAATTAACCCCTAAAATACAAAAATTTCCCTACCACTAAACCTAAGTCTAACCCTACAAATAGCCCTGAAAAGGGCTTTATGTGTGGCATTACCCCAAAGTAAACAGCTCTATTGCCAGTCCTTAAAAGGGCCTTTGCGGGCCATTGCCCCAAAGTAATCAGCTCTTTTACCAGCCCTTAAAAAGGCATTTTGTGGGGCATTGTCACAAAGTAATCAGCTCTTTTGCCTCTAATCTAAATCCCCCTACACCGCCGCCACCTATAATAAATGTATTACCCCCTAATCTAATCCCCCTACACCGCCGCCACCTATATTAAAATTATTAACCCCTAATCTAATCCCCCTACAACGATCCGATCAGCCAATAGAATGCGAGCTCAATCTGATTGGTTGATTGGATCAGCCAATCGGTTTGAACTTTAATCTGATTGGCTGATTAAATCAGCCAATCAGATTTTCTTACCTTAATTCCGATTGGCTGATAGAATCCTATCAGCCAATCGGAATTCGAGGGACGCCATCTTGGATGACGTCATTTAAAGGAAACTTCATTCGTCGTTCAGTCGTCGGGCCAGCTGGATGTTCCGCGTCGGAGGTCGGAAGAAGCCGGAAGAAAGAAGATTGAAGATGCCGCTTGGAGGAAGACTTCGCTCCGATGGAGGACCTCTTCTTTGCCGCTTGGATGAAGACATCGCCGGGATGGAAGACGTTCATATAGATGTTGGCATATGATTGATAGTCAAATTAAATAAATTGAGGCTCCCAATAGGGAACTAATTCCTAAGGGAAATAATGTAAATAGGAAATTTCAGAAAAAGGAGAGACTTGTATTTGTATCTGAGTTTAACCCACTTAGTAATAAAATAAATGGTATCATCAGGAAACATTGGCCAATGATAAAGGATTTAATCAAGCACATTAAAGAATTCCAAGAGCCCCCTATGCCAGCCTATAGGAGATGTAGAAATATTAGGGACACTTTGGTCAAAGCTGACATTGGCCCAGAGAAGGGTCTGAGACAGACACATATTAGTAGTCCCCGGATGGGTTGCTATCCTTGTCTAGGATGCTGCAACTGCAACAGCATGATCAAAGGTGGGATATTTCTACACCCCCTAACAGGTAAGAGATATAATATATCTGGATACTACACATGTAATACAGATTTTATTATTTATCTGATTAAATGCCCCTGCTCTAAAATCTATGTAGGGGAGTCAACACGCAGGGCAAGGGAACGCATAAATGAACATAAATCCAAAATTCGTACAAAAAACCTTGATGCCCCGGTGTCAGGCCATTTTCTTCAGGCTGGTCACTCAATCTCGCAACTTAGGTTTCAAATCATTGAACATGTTAAAAGACCTAGGCGAGGGGGTGATAGGGTTAAAATGTTGAAAAGTAGGGAAACATTTTGGATATATACCCTACAATCTTTGGCCCCTATAGGGATGAATAAAGAAATAGATTGGTGTATAACCCTTTAATATACATGTCTCTCCTTGAACCATAAAAAGGTACCTTGTGGGCTATGTACTTACACTAGACAATATATGTGATTCTGGGAATTTTACATTTTTTGCTAGTTTCAAGTATTTTTAATTTTAATATATATAAATATGCTATATATTGTTTTTAACTTAGGTTGTATGTATTTACAGGTCTTTGAGGGTTAAAGAAGAATGATCTCTTTGCTAACAACCACTAGAGGGAGTATGTAGGTTAGGAATGTACTTGATTACACCTGAACCAGGTAATTGAGCCCCTCCCCTCTGAGTAAGGGTATAAAGTATGAGCAGTTATGATGTTATTTAGAACACGATTAAGGTCAGTGTATGACCGAAACGTTGTATCTCTTGTCTGCCATGATGTTAAATCAATAAAGGAAGAATTTTTGCATTTATAAGGTGCTGCTGTTTTTCTGATTCTTTGGATTCTACAAGGGACTAGTGCAGGGTCCCTACAGCGTGCACCTACTTGCCTGGGTACTAGTGCTGGGCCTTCTACACTGATTTAATAACTTAGTCAGGTTTTTTATGCGGTGGCAGTTTCTAAAGTGCCATAAGTCACTGGCGACTCCAGAAATTTGTACTTACGCAGATTTCTGGACATCGTTGGTTTGTCAGCTGAAACTACGGGCGGCGCAGGTTTCCATGCTTGCGCCGAAACCTGCGCCGTATAATGGATCGCGCCCCTGATGAGCAATTTTTTTCTTTGTTGAAACACTGAACTTTTTTTAAAACAACTTTAAAATAACTAAACTAGATACACATGTACACATGTTGTTTAATGTCAAGATCCAGGGTGTCCATACTTTGTTTTTAACTCACATGGTGCATAGCCAGGTTAGCTTTAGTTCCTCACACCCTCTTTCCTTTCCAGGGCAGGCTGAGACTTCTTGTCTGACAGCAACTCCAGACTCCTCCTCTGTCACAGAGTCTCACCCACTTAGGTGCCATAGTGCTATTTCTGCTGAAGGGAGCTAAATAACCCCAGAGCAAGTCACACAGAAATGTAAGCATCATGTATTTCACACATTGCGGGTTGATCACACAGCAGGACCGCTGACAGGCTTGCATTTAGTGTATTGTAGGAAGTGTTACTGCCCATTACTAGATGATCTCACTATCCCAGACTGTGCTCCAACTCCTCCCACCAGCAGCAGCAATGTTTACTGAAACATTTGTGTTCTCTGTCCGGAGGGAACTTTGTTCCACCTGCAAACATAGTGCAGGAACACCATTCCCATGCTTTCCCCCTGGACTTGACCCCTGCATTTGAGCCTATGGAAGCATGCTCTTGTGAGCACAATGCTTCCATGCAATGTGAAAGCAAGGTCACGTTCGCATTGCGGCTAACTTGTAATACCAGGGCACATTTGTGATCTAGTACCAAATAGGCTAAGCTTGCAGAGAAATCAGACATCCTTTTCTTATAACTAAAATCTTTCCCTTTCTTATCGCTGTCTCTAAATAAAATGTAGAAAGAACAATTGAAAATGAACATTTGAGGACCTTATCTCTCCACTCCCCACTGGGAGTGTAATGTCTTCTACTGGCTGTGTTTAGGTTGCTTGTCAATAGCCTATACTTAAGTATAGAAACTTTCAGTAAAGGTAGGGATACCACAGGCAAAATAAGATATTTCAAATGCTAAGGCAAAGACCAAGGAGGTATTTGCAAACAATTTAATATACTTTGGCAGGTAAAATGGATAATTGGGAACATATTAAATGGGAGAAACATGTAGGGTAAACTGTCCCTTTAAACATTTAGAGTTTTGTAAGTGTTTTTGTTTTTAAAAAGGTTTTTGGGGGGTATTCTGGTGGGGAGTTGCTTAAGGTGTATCTTGGAGTCACATCATGGCTAGTGTTATTAGCAGAGAGGCCAGTTTGTGTTTTAAAATAGTTGTGGTTTGATGGGATGAATCTAGTACTGTTAGAGTTGATTAAAGTACAGTAGGGTCTAGATTAGAATAGATTTAGGTGGAGAAGTAATTTTTTAACTGGAACCATTTTTGTTGGAAATCTTTATCTGTAGTTACCAAACTCCCTATGTCCCCCTGGTCTGTGTGCCTTAGATGCTGTTTATATCTTTATTGTAAGCAGTATAAATGTATCTAACACTAACGTATATAAAAACGCTTCTAGACCTAGGGATAAGTTGTGCATTAAAAAGCACTTCATGTTAGTTTTAATATTCATTTAAACACCTTTAAAAATAGAAGTAAAAGAATAAATAGAAAATAATCACTGAAATTACAAGTTATGTGCTAAACCCGGTGCGTAAATAACGCAAAAAAATTTGCGGTACCGCACTTTCCATAGCGCTGCCATTACAAGTTACTAAAAAACTTTCTTGTGCTGTGCTATATGGTGCGATAAGCTCCATACCGCACAAAAGCCAAGTCCCCCGTAGACATCACTGGAGAAAAAGTGTTAGAAAAAACCTGCGATTGCAGAATGGCGATCACTATAACGCAATCCCCATTGATGTCTATGGAGACAAGAAAATTATGTAAAAACCTAACACCCTAACATAAACCCCTAGTCTAAATACCCCTAATGCGCTGCCCCCCCCGACATCTCCGACACTAAATAAATATATTAACCCCTAAACTGCCACCCCTGACATCGCCATCACCACAATAAACCTATTAACCCCTAAACTGCCAACCCCTCACATCGCAACTACTATAATTAACCTATTAACCCCTAAAACGCCGACCCCACATCGCAACTACTAAAATAAAGCTATTAACCCCTAAACTGCCGACCCCCCACATCGCAACTACTAAAATAAACCTAATAACCCCTAAAACGCCGCCCCCCACATTGCGACACACTAAATTAAACTATTAACCCCTAAACTTAACACCCGCTAACTTTAAATTAAAGTTACAATATAACTACATTAAAATAAATAAAAACCTATGAAATAAAAAACTAAAATTAAACTATAAATAAACCTAACATAACTATTTTAAAAAAAACTATAATAAAATAAAAATTAAAAAAAATTAAAATTACAAAATTAAAAAATCCTAACGCTACGAAAAAATAAAAAATAAAAAAAAATAACATTATAACAAAAAAAAACTAAAATTACGAAAAATAAAAAAAATCTAAGATTACAAAAAAATAATAAACGAAATTAGACAAAATAATAAAAATGAAACCTAATCTAATACCCCTATAAAAACAAAAAAAGCCACCCCAAAATAAAAACACCCCCTAATCTAACAAACTACCAATAGCCATTAAAAGGGCCTTTTATAGGGCATTGCCTTAAGCAAAACAGCTCTTTTACATTAAAAAATTACAAAGTACCATCTAACAGTAAAACCCCCACCATCCAACCCCCCAAAATAAAAAAACTAACTCTAAAAAAACCTAAGCTACCTATTGCCCCATAAAGGGGCATTTGTATGGGCATTGCCCTTAAAAGGGCAATCTGCTCTTTAGTGCCCATTAAAAAATAAATTATATTTCCTCATGATTATATAACTTTTATGTGAGCTACATGTTTTCCTTTTTAACATTAAGCATTACAGATATATATATATAAGTACAAAAGATATGACAATCGCGCTATCCAATATACTATATGAATGAATTATGTATATATATATATATATATATATATATATATATATATATACACACAAATTAAGTTTATCAGTCCATTAGATATAAACTCTAGAAAAAGGGGGGAAGCAGAAAAGATTGTGTGTAGACTCCCAAGTTGTCTTCACGATGCATATATGGAAAAGAGTATGTGTCTGCGCCTCTCTTAGGTGGACTATATGAATAAAAAGTGTGTGGGGTTGCGACTCCCCTATCCCAAAACACTTACTTCTAGGAACCTCAATCACTATGAGGTAAGTGGTCACCAAAAATAGCTGACATCCGTAACTGGCTGCGATATCCAAAGTCTCCAAATGATCAGTCAGGAGTGCCCAGGTAAATTGATCAGCTGTGTTTTGCAATGAAGTAGAGATGCGGATCTCCCACTGTATATCTTGGCTCATATAAGAATTCAATTACTGCGTGGATCCCATATACAAGTCTCAGGATATCGATCTGCAGATAAAAGCCGCTATTTTTCGTTGGCGCGATTTCCAACTCAGGAAATATCCATTCAATCTCACTGTGTCAGGTCCCACTAACAGAACGTCTCCACTACCGCATCACTGATAGACTCTGCTCTCTGGTGAAATGGTAAGAAACCAATCACCCCAGTCTTCGTTCTGCAAATTGGGTGAAGCTTGCCCCGAGCCTGAGACCTGAGTCCTGAGTCAAGTAAGCAGCGCTACTGGGGCTGGAAGTGGCAGTTTGGAGCTGCAATTAGGGTTGCCACCTTTAGTTCAGGCCAAACCCGAAACTCTTGAGGTTATTCACAGATAATAAACCTCCTCCCTTGCTAGGCGTTGACAGGTGGTGCAATGCAGGCTATAGTGAAGATTGGAGTAGCCGTGTTAGTCCAGTTGATAAGATGCTCAAAACACAAAGTTTTGCAGTATGCAGTGATACCTTTTTTATTGGACTAACATAATATTTTAAAGACAAGCTTTAAACAGTTTTCCTCTCTTCGTCAGGTCTAAAGCAATACTGATCAATCTGATATAGATACACATCACATACAACAAATGGAAGGGAGGGAGGGGGTGAGAGGGGTGTCATAAAAAGCAGAGAATGTTTCTGAAGGAGAAAATAGCTGAGAATAGCCAGAAAGAGTAAATAAACTGAGGAGAGTAAATAGGCAAGATGAGAGGAAAAACAAAAGGAAAAATAAACCAATATAGGACAATAAGATGAGAGATTATAGAAAGGTATGGTAGTGTGTGAGAAAGCCAGAGTCTACATTAAGTCCTTCATTTCTGGTATTGAAATGTGTGATCATTTTCATCTCAAACGTCTTTCGTTCATGAGAGTCTTTGAAATTCCCTTTAAGAATTTTAATCCTGAGGTTAAGGATGGAGTGACCAGTCTGGGTGAAGTGAAGACCAACAGGGGTACAATATTCATTTTCCTTGTGGTTTATGATCGAGCGTCTGTGTAGATTCATTCTGAGATGCAGCTTTAGGCCAGTTTCTCCAATGTAGCAACCTCTGTCACACGCTGTACACTGTATCATGTATACCACATTAGCAGATGAGCACGAATAGGATCCTTTAATATTATATGTTGCGTTGTTGTGTCTGGCTGTGTTGTTGTCACATATATGTTGACACAGTTTGCAGAGTGATTTGTTGCATCGTGCAGTGCCATTCTGTGTAAGCTTCTGTTCTGTGGTTAATTTGCTGCGGACCAATCTCTGTCTCAGGTTGGGCGGTTGTTTGAATGCTAGTATGGGGGGTTCAGGAAATATTTTTTTGAGTGTGGGGTCAGCTGAAATTAGTTGTTGTAGCGTACTCCTTCCAGAGTAGGGTTGTAAGTGACTACTAGAGGGGTTCTTGTTTTGTTTTCCTTTTCTTTGTATTGTAGGAGCCTTTCCCGTGGTGTTTTTAGGGCAGATTTGATTTTTTTAGATATTGTCCTTTCCTTGTAGCCCTTTTGCCTAAATGACTAAATGACAATGTACTCAGGTCCTGATCTCTGTCTTTTGTGTCTTAATGTAGACTCTGGCTTTCTCACACACTACCATAACTTTCTATAATCTCTCATCTTATTGTCCTAAATTGGTTTGTTTTTCCTTTTGTTTTTCCTCTCATCTTGTCTATTTACTCTCCTCTGTTTATTTACTCTTTCTGGCTATTCTCAGCTATTTTCTCCTTCAGAAACATTCTCTGCTTTTTATGACACCCCTCTCACCCCCTCCCTCCCTTCCTTGTGTTGTATGTGATGTGTATCTATATCAGATTGATCAGTTGCTTTAGACCTGAGGAAGAGAGGAAAACTCTCGAAAGCTTGTCTTTAAAATATTATGTTAGTCCAATAAAAAAGGCATCTCTGCATACTGAGCATCCTATATATATATATATATATATATATATATATATATATATATATATATATATATATATGTGTGTGTGTGTGTGTATGTATGTGTGTGTGTATATATATATATATATATACATCTCACAAACAATAAACTGCTCTCTCTGGATTTAAAGGGACAGTCTAGGCCAAAATAAACTTTCATGATTCAGATAGAGCATGCAATTTTAAACAATTTTCCAATTTACTTTTATCACCAATTTTGCTTTGTTTTCTTGGTATTCTTAGTTGAAAGCCTAACCTAGGAGGTTCATATGCTAATTTCTTAGACCTTGAAGCCCACCTCTTTTAGATTGCATTTTAACAGTTTTTCACCACTAGAGGGTGTTAGTTCACATATTTCATATAGATAACACTGTGCTCGTGCACGTGACGTTATCTGGGAGCAGGCACTGATTGGCTAGACTGCAAGTCTGTCAAAAGAACTAAAAAAGGGGCAGTTAGCAGAGGCTTAGATACAAGATAATCACAGAGGTTAAAAGTATATTATTATAACTGTGTTGGTTATGCAAAACTGGGAAATGGGTAATAAATCTACCTTTTAAAACAATAAAAATTCTGGTGTAGACTGTCCCTTTAAGTGAACACAACAATCTTCTTTAATACATAATTACAGTATTAAAGAAGATTGCTGTGTTCACTTAAAGGAACATAATACTCATATGCTAAATCACTTGAGACTGATGCAGTATAACTGTAAAAAGCTGACAGGAAAATATCACCTGAGCATCTCTATGTAAAAAAGGAAGATATTTTAACTCACAATCTCCTCAGCTCAGCAGAGTAAGTTCTGTGTAAAAAGATATACTTAGCTGCAGCCCAGCTGCAGGTTAAAAAAAAAAATGAAGACATGAACAGCAGCCAATCAGAATCAGTTTTATGAGTTTCATAGCAAACTTTCTTTAAACTGAATAGGGAAATAAGATGAGTGTGCACGTAAGCTCGCTGCTTCTGCTGTCCCGGGACAGACATACTGATATGCTGCTTAGAAGTCCTTTACAATGGGATGTGGCTACTGAGGAACTTTTGAGGTAAAATATCTTTCTTTTTTACATAGAGATGTTCAGGTGATATTTTCTAGTCAGCTTTTTACAACTATGCTGCATCACTTTCAAGTGTTTAAACATTTGGGTATTATGGCCCTTTAAATCCAAAGAGTGCAATCTCTTGTTTGTGATATTTTAAATATATTCTGGCACCCTGGTAATGGACTACCTGTTTGTGAGAGTGCAACTGTTGGAAAATGTATATATATATATATAGTGGTCTATGAATAAGGCTACCCTGCAGCCGAAACGCGTAAGACCGACTGGCTGAGCTGTGGACTAATGGCATACATTGTTTCTATATTGTTCTTTTAACCCCCACAGCTTTTTTTGAGTGATTTTTTTCTGTATGTGTCTTTTTTTATCCAATTAAACTTACCGCATTTTCTTTGAAGTGGCTCGCTGGATTTTGTTCTTTTCATATATATATATGTATGTTGGTATAATAAAGATAGCTAAGGGTGTTTGGACAACCAATTTTCTTTTTCTTTTCTTAAGTTCTCAAAGTTAGACCAACATATTGCATGGAATACAGTTTACATCAAAGTAGACAACAAAATATGTTATGATAATATTTTATCTCTTAAGAACAATTAATTATTGTACTGTTAAAATATTTTAGCACCAGCATATGTTCCCATTTCCACCTACCCTACACCTCCTACTACTAGTTAACATTTTTTGTATCTTATTACTTCCTGCTGTATCACGGAAATC
Organism: Bombina bombina; assembly: GCF_027579735.1. NCBI lineage: Eukaryota > Metazoa > Chordata > Amphibia > Anura > Bombinatoridae > Bombina > Bombina bombina. The sequence continues at coordinate 821,898,511 of NC_069503.1, forward strand.
AACCAGATTAAAAGACGGCATAAAAACCAATGTGTATTTATTCATATAACGTTTTACCCCGGAAGCAAATGTCCGGGTGTAATGTGTTTCTTGAGTACTATATTGCAGCAGTGCATGCAAAACTGTAACAATGTTTTAAATGTATGTGTGTGTGTATGTGAAGAACTTTGGAATGTGAAATATTTACAGTAAATACATAGTTAAACACTTTATTAAGTATGAATATTGCATAAATATGATTTTACATGTTTTCAGCTACTTGACGGCAAAGGGCTCTAAAGCACTTATATGTATGTCTCTCTATGTATACATATGTATTTATTTATTTATATGTGTATATATGTCTGTAAATACAAATACACATATAAATACATAAATACATATGTACACACATAAGCATATGTATATATATATATATATATATATATAGTAGTAGTGTTGAGAGCGAAAGGTAGCAAAGAAGATAATAGTCCCTCTTAAGGTGATAATGTATCTCTTAAGCTGTAATAGTTCAGAGGGTGAGGGGTGGGCTAAATATATAAGTTATATAAGTAATGAGGGGGGCAGTGGTATTATTATACAGTGGAAATAGTAATCGGAGAAACCTCATATCTCTTAGAGACCTACCTCTTAAACATAGTTGAGTGCTGTTGGGTGGGTTTTTGGCAAAGAATATCTAACATTATGGACACTAAAACAAGCAACCTACTATTAAACCAAAGGTATTAGTGCACAAATTAAGGAACTTAAATCATAAGATATATACTTTTATAGCTGCAAGTCATGCATATCTTTGCTTGTGCGTGGCTAACTCTTACCACCAGATAAAGCTAGTTCCGACCTCAAGAGGAGAAAGTGAAACAAGACATATATAAAACATAAAGAAACACATGTTAACATATAGACGCCTAGATTTAGAGTTCTGCGTTAGCCGCCAAAAGCAGCGTTAAGGGGTCCTAACGCTGCTTTTGGCCGCCCGCTGGTATTTAGAGTCAGGCAGGAAAGGGTCTAACGCTCACTTTCAAGTCGCAACTTTTCCATACCGCAGATCCCCTTACGCCAATTGCGTATCCTATCTTTTCAATGGGAACTTCCTAACGCCTGTATTTAGAGTCTTGGCTGAAGTGAGCGGTAGAGCCTCTACCGACAAGACTCCAGCCGCAAAAAAAAGTCAGTAGTTAAGAGCTTTATGGGATAACGCTGGTTTATAAAGCACTTAACTACTGTGCTCTAAAGTACACTAACACCCATAAACTACCTATGTACCACTAAACCGAGGTCCCCCCACATCGCCGTCACTATAATAAACATTTTTAACCCCTAATCTGCCGACCGCACACCGCCGCCACCTACATTATCCCTATGAACCCCTAATCTGCTGCCCCTAACATCGCCGACACCTACATAATATTTATTAACCCCTAATCTGCCCCCCCCAATGTCGCCGCTACCTAACTACACTTATCAACCCCTAATCTGCGGACCGGACCTCGCCGCCACTATAATAAATGTATTAACCCCTAAACTGCCGCACTCCCACCTCGCAAACACTAGAATAAATAGTATTAACCCATAATCTGCCCTCCCTAACATCGCCGCCACCTAACTTCAAGTATTAACCCCTAATCTGCTGACCGGACCTCGCCGCTACTATAATAAATGTATTAACCCCTAAAGCTAAGTCTAACCCTAACCCTTACACCCCCCTAAGTTAAATATAATTTTAATCTAACTAAATAAATTAAATCTTATTAACTACAGTATTCCTATTTAAAACTAAATACTTACCTGTAAAATAAACCCTAATATAGCTACAATATAACAAATAATTATATTGTAGCTATTTTAGGATTTATATTTATTTTACAGGCAACTTTGTATTTATTTTAACTAGGTACAATAGCTATTAAATAGTTATTAACTATTTAATAGCTACCTAGTTAAAATAATTACAAAATTACCTGTAAAATAAATCCTAACCTAAGTTACAATTAAACCTAACACTACACTATCAATAAATTAAATAAATAAATTACCTACAATTACATACAATCAAATAAACTAAACTAAATTACAAAAAAAAAACCCACTAAATTACAAAAAATAAAAAAGGATTACAAGAATATTAGGCTAATTATACCTACTCTAAGCCCCCTAATAAAATAAAAAAGCCCCCCAAAATAATAAAGGTCCCTACTCTATTCTAAATTAAAAAGTAACCAGCTCTTTTACCAGCCCTTAAAAGGGCTTTTTGCGGGGCATGCCCCTAAGTAATCAGCTCTTTTGCCTGTAAAAAAAAATACAACCCCCCCAACATTAAAACCCACCACCCACATACCCCTACTCTAACCCAAACCCCCCTTAAATAAACCTAACACTAACCCCCTGAAGATCTCCCTACCTTGAGTCGTGTTCCCCCAGCCGGGCACCGATGGACCAAAAGAGGACATCTGGAGCGGCAGAAGAGGACATCCGGACCAGCAGGCATCTTCATCCAAGCGGCATCTTCTATCTTCATCCATCTGGAGCGGAGCGGAGCCATCTTCTTCCAGCCGACGCGGATCCAATAGGAATTAAGGTAGGAAAAATCTGAATGGCTGATTAAATCAGCCAATCAGATTCAAGTTCAATCCGATTGGCTGATCCAATCAGCCAATCAGATTGAGCTTGCAGTCTATTGGCTGTTCCGATCAAAAAATAGAATGCAAGCTCAATCTGATTGGCTGATTGGATCAGCCAACCAGATTTTTCCTACCTTAATTCCGATTGGCTGATAGAATCCTATCAGCCAATCGGAATTCGAGGGACGCCATCTTGGATGACATCATTTAAAGGAACCTTCATTCGGCGAGTAGGCGTCGGTTGAAGAGGATGGATCCGCGTCGGATGGAAGAAGATGGCTCCGCTCTGCTCCGGATGGATGAAGATAGAAGATGCCGCTTGGATGAAGATATCTGCCAGTCCAGATGTCCTCTTCTGCCCGGATAGGATGAAGACTTCTGCCGCTCCGGATGTCCTCTTTTGGTCCATCGGTGCCCGGCTGGGTGAACACGACTCAAGGTAGGGAGATCTTCAGGGGGGTAGTGTTAGGTTTATTTAAGGGGGGTTTGGGTTAGAGTAGGGGTATGTGGGTGGTGGGTTTTAATGTTGGGGGGGTTGTATTTTTTTTTACAGGCAAAAGAGCTGACTCCTTAGGGGCATGCCCCGCAAAAAGCCCTTTTAAGGGCTGGTAAAAGAGCTGGTTACTTTTTAATTTAGAATAGGGTAGGGACCTTTATTATTTTGGGGGGCTTTTTTATTTTATTAGGGGGCTTAGAGTAGGTGTAATTAGCCTAATATTCTTGTAATCTTTTTTTATTTTTTGTAATTTAGTGTTTGTTTGTTTTTGTAATTTAGTTTAGTTTATTTAATTGTAGGTAATTGTAGGTAATTTATTTAATTAATTTATTGATAGTGTAGTGTTAGGTTTAATTGTAACTTAGGTTAGGATTTATTTTACAGGTAATTTTGTAATTATTTTAATTAGGTAGCTATTAAATAGTTAATAACTATTTAATAGCTATTGTACCTAGTTAAAATAAATACAAAGTTGCCTGTAAAATAAATATAAATCCTAAAATAGTTACAATATAATTATTCGTTATATTGTAGCTATATTAGGGTTTATTTTACAGGTAAGTAGTTTTAAATAGGAATATTTTAGTTAATAAGATTTAATTTATTTCGTTAGATTAAAATTATATTTAAGTTAGGGGGGTGTTAGGGTTAGGGTTAGACTTAGCTTTAGGGGTTAATACATTTATTAGAGTAGCGGCGTGGTCCGGTCGGCAGATTAGGGGTTAATACTTGAAGTTAGGTGGTGGCGACATTGGGGGGGGGCAGATTAGGAGTTAATACTATTTATTATAGGGTTTGTGAGGTGGGAGTGCAGCGGTTTAGGGGTTAATAACGTTATTAGAGTAGCGGCGAGGTCCGGTCAACAGATTAGGGGTTAATAAGTGTAGTTAGGTAGCGGCGACATGGGGGGGCAGATTAGGGGTTAATAAATATTATGTAGGTGTCGGCGATGTTAGGGGCAGCAGATTAGGGGTTCATAGGGATGATGTAGGTGGCGGCGGTGTGTGGTCGGCAGATTAGGGGTTAAAAAAATTATTATAGTGGCGGCGATGTGGGGGGACCTCGGTTTAGGGGTACATAGGTAGTTTATGGGTGTTAGTGTACTTTAGAGCACTGTAGTTAAGAGCTTTATAAACCGCGTTAGCCCATAAAGCTCTTAACTACTGACTTTTTTTTGCGGCTGGAGTCTTGTCGGTAGAGGCTCTACCGCTCACTTCAGCCAAGACTCTAAATACCGGCGTTAGGAAGATCCCATTGAAAAGATAGGATACGCAATTGGCGTAAGGGGATCTGCGGTATGTAAAAGTCGCGGCTTGAAAGTGAGCGTTAGACCCTTTCCTGCCTGACTCTAAATACCAGCGGGCGGCAAAAAGCAGCGTTAGGAGCCCTTAGCGCTGCTTTTGACGGCTAACGCAGAACTCTAAATCTAGGCATAAATTATCAAAAATAAAAACAATTACACCGAATCTAATAGCCCTATAAAAATAAAAAAAAAAAACCAAAATAAAAAACCCTAGCCTACATTAAACTACCAATAGCCCTTAAAAGGGCCTTTTGTAGGGCATTGCCCTAAAGAAATGAGCTCTTTTACCTTGAAAAAAATACAAAGACCCCCCAACAGTAAAACCCACCATCCAACCAATCCCCCAAAATAAAAAAACCTATCTCTAAAAAAAAAAACTAAGCTACCCATTACCCTGAAAAGGGCATTTGTATGGACATTGCCCTTAAATGGGTATTCAGTTCTTTTACATTGCCCTGAAAAGGGCATTCTGTTCTTTTAATAAAGCCAAACCCTAATCTAAAAAAAAAAAAAAACACCCAAAAAAAGTAAAAAAAAACAAACTAATACTAACCCCCGAAGATCCACTCACAGTTTCTGAAGTCCGGACATCCATCCTCATCCAGGCGGCGAGAAGTCTTCAACCAGGCGGCATCTTCTATCTTCATCCAGGCGGCATCTTCTATCTTCATCCCGGCGACGTCTTCTATCTTCATCCTGGCGGCGCGGAGTGGAGCGGATCCATCCTTGAAGACATCCGGCGCGGAGCGTCCTCTTCATACGGTCACCGCCGTACACTGGATCTTCAATGCAAGGGAGCCTTTTCAAAATGGCATCCCTTGCATTGCTATTGGCTGACTTAGGATAATAGGATAAGAGCTAATGAAATTATATTGGCTATTCAAATCAGCCAATAGAATTTCAGTAACTCTCATCCTATTGGCTGATTTGAACAGCCAATAGGATTTCAGTAGCTCTCATCCTATTAGCTGATTTGAATTGTATCAATTAAAAAATGGAAACATTAATAACACAAGTGAACAATACTGGAACACACAGCATTCATAATAGTGCAAAATATTATCAAGGTGAAAAAAGGAAGCTGTCCCTTAACAGGCCTAGGATGTGGATTTTAATCCATGGTCTGTAAAGTTATATATCTATTAGATGATGATGCTGTCGATGGGCGCTATTGTGGGTCACTATTCGGCGTCATTAAATTTTAAAATTCATCCCAAAGATCCACTGTTTTGTAATCTAATATTGGGATATAGGCTATCAGAAACTCAATATTACCCCAATTGCTATTAACATTCATACAGAGAGTAGCAACATTCAGTAGTGTTATATTTTATATTCTATTAATACTTATGAGAAGCCACTGTGCAGTAGTGATATTAGAAGGACACTGCTGACTCATACAGGGAGTGCAGAATTATTAGGCAAATGAGTATTTTGACCACATCATCCTCTTTATGCATGTTGTCTTACTCCAAGCTGTATAGGCTCGAAAGCCTACTACCAATTAAGCATATTAGGTGATGTGCATCTCTGTAATGAGAAGGGGTGTGGTCTAATGACATCAACACCCTATATCAGGTGTGCATAATTATTAGGCAACTTCCTTTCCTTTGGCAAAATGGGTCAAAAGAAGGACTTGACAGGCTCAGAAAAGTCAAAAATACTGAGATATCTTGCAGAGGGATGCAGCACTCTTAAAATTGCAAAGCTTCTGAAGCGTGATCATCGAACAATCAAGCGTTTCATTCAAAATAGTCAACAGGGTCGCAAGAAGCGTGTGGAAAAACCAAGGCGCAAAATAACTGCCCATGAACTGAGAAAAGTCAAGCGTGCAGCTGCCAAGATGCCACTTGCCACCAGTTTGGCCATATTTCAGAGCTGCAACATCACTGGAGTGCCCAAAAGCACAAGGTGTGCAATACTCAGAGACATGGCCAAGGTAAGAAAGGCTGAAAGACGACCACCACTGAACAAGACACACAAGCTGAAACGTCAAGACTGGGCCAAGAAATATCTCAAGACTGATTTTTCTAAGGTTTTATGGACTGATGAAATGAGAGTGAGTCTTGATGGGCCAGATGGATGGGCCCCTGGCTGGATTGGTAAAGGGCAGAGAGCTCCAGTCCGACTCAGACGCCAGCAAGGTGGAGGTGGAGTACTGGTTTGGGCTGGTATCATCAAAGATGAGCTTGTGGGGCCTTTTTGGGTTGAGGATGGAGTCAAGCTCAACTCCCAGTCCTACTGCCAGTTTCTGGAAGACACCTTCTTCAAGGAAGTCTGCATCCTTCAAGAAAAACATGATTTTCATGCAGGACAATGCTCCATCACACGCGTCCAAGTACTCCACAGTGTGGCTGACAAGAAAGGGTATAAAAGAAGAAAATCTAATGACATGGCCTCCTTGTTCACCTGATCTGAACCCCATTGAGAACCTGTGGTCCATCATCAAATGTGAGATTTACAAGGAGGGAAAACAGTACACCTCTCTGAACAGTGTCTGGGAGGCTGTGGTTGCTGCTGCACGCAATGTTGATGGTGAATAGATCAAAACAATGACAGAATCCATGGATGGCAGGCTTTTGAGTGTCCTTGCAAAGAAAGGTGGCTATATTGGTCACTGATTTGTTTTTGTTTTGTTTTTGAATGTCAGAAATGTATATTTGTGAATGTTGAGATGTTATATTGGTTTCACTGGTAAAAATAAATAATTGAAATGGGTATATATTTGTTTTTTGTTAAGTTGCCTAATAATTATGCACAGTAATAGTCACCTGCACACACAGATATCCCCCTAAAATAGCTATAACTAAAAACTACTTCCAAAACTATTCAGCTTTGATATTAATGAGTTTTTTGGGTTCATTGAGAACATGGTTGTTGTTCAATAATAAAATTAATCCTCAAAAATACAACTTGCCTAATAATTCTGCACTCCCTGTATTTACCAGATCAAGCAGCACAGCTATGGGTGGGATTCTAAAATTGTAGGAACAGGTTCTGGTGGGATTCCAACTTTTTAGCAACAGGTTTTCTAACTTCTCTATAATAAAGAACCTTTTCAGTTTCTAAATTTTAATAGGAAGTTCTATTAATTTTCTAAATTTTAGGAACAGGTTCTTAGAAACTAGTAAGAACTGTCTAAATCCCACCACTGAGCACAGCTCTCCAACAGACATTACTTTTCATAACATTTTAAATATGCCTAGATTCTATTCCAAGTGTCCGATAAACTTTTACAATCAGCATTTCATATGACACTAAAACACAATCTAAAAGCCATCACACAATGCTTTCCCCTGCTGCAGCTGTACTTATAAGTATAGGGCCACAAATCACACAAATTTACTCTATGGATGTTCTCCTGCTTTTCACATCCTCTGTACCGGAATTTACTGCTGGTCTGTCTTTGCCTGCACAGAGAACAATGTGCCACTTCCTCCCTTATCACAGATGAGATACCTAGGTAGGCATCTGGAGCACTACATGGCAGGAAATAGTGCTGCCATCTAATGCTCTTGCATATGGATAACATTATTGCAAAACTGCTTCCATATAGTAATCCAGAAATGGGCCGACTCCTAAGCATACATCCCTGCTTTTCCACAAAAGATACCAAGAGAACAAAGAAAATTGACAATAAAAGCAAATTAGAAAGTTATTGAAAATTGCATGCTCTATCTGAATCATGAAACATGTTGGGTTTCATATTCCTTTAATGCGGGGGAGGCACTGTAAATTATACATTTTATTAATTTATCAAGTATAAATATTTTTGGGGAAGATCAGTTCCCCATTTACAAAAAACAGTCTTCACCTTTACAAAAAATGTGATAGGCTTGTTTCCCCCTCCCCACTATTCCTACAAGCATGGCCACACAGCCCCCTTAAATTATGACTGGCTGGCCTCAGCTGCTGTGCTCCACTGGGAAATCTTCCAGTGTCCCGTTAGGCCAATCCAGCCCTATATTGGTCCCTAAATGAGAAGGACCTGGGACCTATTGCAGATAATAGTCTTAGCAACAATATGCAATTTGAAAAAACTCGCCTGTCTGTTTATATCTGGATGATACTTAATTGGGGTTTATGCTTCTAGCTTAAAATAACCGTATCTTATTACCTATATATGTAGTGGATTTTATGACAGTAACTGTGGTTTGTTCTCAGAGATAGTATATATTTTATAAGCCCTCTCCTGATTACACCCGATTACAGTGACTCACGAAAACCTAGACTATAATTTTGTAAGGTTCTCATTCACTGAAAACTTCACAATAGGCCCCTTTATCCTGTAATATGCATCTATTAGGTTTTATTACGGCTGCCTATAAGTAATCTGATTGTTTAACTTTAGATACTTTTGTATCTCTTTCCTGATTAACAGACAGTGATAATTGGAATTAATATTTCCAGTTTTAATTGTTTTTATCTCAGTATCCTTTTTGATACTGCAATTCCCTTGTTTTATGATTAGTTGAATAAAAGTTGTTTTATGTTTGGCCCTTGACATGTCCTCACTCCACTAAGTGAGTGCTTATGGGTAACTCTTTTATTCTAACTTATGTTTTGATGTAAGTTGTATTATTCCTTGGCATCCCCACTCTCTTTCTTTGTGTTTAGAAGAGTGCATGGAAATATGATTGAGATTTATTGTAATACTCAATTCAGCATCTTCCTATTTATTTTTTTATCACAAGATGCAATGTAAGCCAGCAGTTGCCAGTAACGTAATGCCACATAAAATAAGGAATATAAATTCATGTGATGAAAATATAAGGGCCAATTTATTAAGGCCCGAATGCTGCTATATGCACCTGTTTCCACGCAAGCCTTTAGGCTCGCCGGAAACAGGAGTTAAGAAGCAGCAGTCTTAAGACCGCTGCTCCTTAACTCGTCCCCTACCTCTAAGGTGACGGACAGCAATCTGCCCGATCTCACACGATCGGGTTGATTGACACCCCCTGCTAGCTATTGGCCGCAAAACTGCAGGGGGCGGCATTGCACAAGCATTTCTAGTGAAATGCTTATGCAATGATAAATGCTGACAGAGTATGCTGTCGGCACTTATAGTCACTCTGTCAGCATTTAGCATTACATGTCCGCTGAACTTTGTTAAATCGGCCCCATATTTTTGCCTCTTTGTAAAATCAATGGTAAGACTCCACCTTACTTGTGCAGTACTTGGGCACCAGCTCTCAAGAAGCACATTATAGAGCTGTTTTTGGCAAAACAAGATATACAGGGCTCTAGTAATTATTTACAGTATAGTAGCTTGTCAATCCAAGGAAATATCTTACTGCTTATTTGGAGTTTAGAAGGATTTTTTCACCTTTTAAGGTGCAATAGTGTGTGAAAGGTTGAACTTGATGGACATAATTCTTTTATCAACCGATATTAATGACTGTCACCTAGATTATGAGTTTTGCGTTGCGGTTTTTAACGCTGAAAATGGCAATTTCAGCGTAAAAGCAGTAACGCACTATTACGAGTCATGTCAGTACTTCATGCATTTTAGCCTGTAACGCAACGTCAATCCTGCACTCAAAAAAATGACATTTTTGCGTGGGATTTCCATAGAGCCGGTATTACAGGTTGTGTGTTGAGGCTATAATGCTTGCGTTACAGCCTATACTGACACGATCCATACTGCCAACTGAGACCAGTAGTTATCAGTTTTGTGTAACAAATATGTTTCACAAAACTCATATCTAAAATGTTACAAAGTACACTAACACCCATAAATTACCTATTAACCCCTAAACCACCGCCCTCCCGCAAAACAAACACTATATTAAACTTTTTAACCCCTAATCTGCTGCCCACCCACATCGCCAACACTATTTAAATATACTAACCCCTATTCCCCCGCACCCCGACATCGCCGCCACTATAATAAAGTTATTAACCCCAATTCCGCTGCTCCCAGACATCACCGCCTTTAAATAAAGTTATTAACCCCTAAACCTCCTGTTTCCCACATCTCTACCACTAAATAAACCTATTAACCCCTAAACTGCTGGACCCCAGATCGCAAAACACTAAATTAAACTATTAACCCCTAAACCTAACACCCCCTAACTTTAAATTAAAATTACAATAAAACTCTATTTAAATAAATAAAAACTTACCTGTGAAATAAATATAAACCTAACAGTATTATGGTTGGGTGGTGGGTTTTACTGTTGGGGGGGACTTTGTATTTTTTTACAGGTAAAAGAGCTGATTTCTTTAGGGCAATGCCCTACAAAAGGCCCTTTTAAAGGCTATTGGTAGTTTATTGTAGACTAGGGGGTGTTTTTATTTTGGGGGAGTTTTTATTTTTATAGGGCTATTAGATTAGGTGTAATTGTCTTTATTTTTGATCATTTTGTTTATTTTTTTGGTAATCTTAGTGTTTTTTATTTTTGGTAAACTTAGATTTTTTAAATTTTTCGTAGGATTTGGGGGGTTTTTAATTGTAATTTAAATTTTTTTATTTTTTCCATAGTGTTGTTTTTTTTAATAAATTTGTAATTTAGATATTTTAATTGGTAGTATTTTTTTATTTTATTAGATTAGTTATGTTAGGTTAATTTATAGTTTAATGTTAGGTTTATTTTTATTTCACAGGTAAGTTTTTATTTATTTAAATATACTTATATTGTAATTTTAATTTAAGGTTAAGAGGGGGTTTGATTTAGGGGTTAACAGTTTAATTTAGTGTTTTGCAATGTGGGGGGGGCGGCGATTTAGGGGTTTATTTAGTGGTGGAGATGTGGGAGGCCGGAGGTTTAGGGGTTAATAACTTTATTTAGTGGCGACGATGTTGGGGAGCGGCGGAATAGGGGGTTAATAGCTTTTATTAGTAGCGGCGATGTCGGGGCAGCCAATTAATGGTTAATTACTTTTTTATAGTGACAGCAATGTCGGGGAGCAGCGGGATAGGGGTTAATAACTTTATTATAGCGTCTGCGATGTCGGGAACGGTGGAATAGGGGTTAATAACTTTTATTAGTGTCGGCGATGCCGGGGGCGGCAGATTAAGGGTTAATAACTTTATTATAGTGGCGGTGATGTCGGGGGCAGCAGATTAGGGGTGTTTAGATTAGGGGTTTATGTTAGGTTTAAATGTAACTTTCTTTTCCCCATAGACATCAATAGGGTTGCGTTACGGTGATCGCCATTCCTCACTTCAGGTATTAGATTTTTTTCTAACACTCTCTCCCCATTGATGTCTATGGGGAAAAACGGGCACGAGCACGTCTAAGCAGCCCTTGGGGCCTATTTATCAAGCCGTCAACCGCAAATACGCTGGAATTCCGCAGCGTAATTGTGGCGAGCCTGATTCCCCTTATTTATCAAAGCCTACAGACCGGCAAAAGTAGAATTTTGTGACGTAACATACGATCCGCCGGTCAAAGTCCGACACAGATCGATGCTTACGTCATTACAGATGTTCCGAATACAAATTCGGCACTATCTGACTACTTTTGCTAGTTAACAAATTTCTACCAGGTACGCTCGGCACTATTCCGGCCCAGCGTACCTGGTTTTCAATCCGCTGCCCTGGAGGCGGCGGATGCCATAGGAATCAATGGGAGTCTAAAAGCAGCGAAAGCTTATGTTCGCTGCTGCCCGATATCCCATTGATTCCTATGGGAGAATAAAGTTACGTTTACACCTAACACCCTAACATGTACCCCGAATCTAAACACCCCTAATCTGCTGCCCCCTACACTGCCGCCGCCTACATAATGTTATTAACCCCTAATCTGCTGCCCCGACACTGCCGCCACCTACATTATACTTATTAACCCCTAATCTGCTGCCCCTACACCGCCGCCACCTACATTATACTCATTAACCCCTAATCTGCCCCCCAACACCGCCGCCACCTACATTATACTTATTAACCCATAATCTGCCCCCCAACTCCGCCGCCACCTACATTATGTTATTAACCCCTAATCTGCCCCCCCAACACCGCCGCCACCTACATTGTTATTAACCCCTAATCTGCTGCCCCTACACTGCCGCCACCTACATTACATTATTAACCCCTAATCTGCCGTCCCCAACGTTGCCGCCACTATATTAAATTTATTAACCCCTAAACCTAAGTCTAACCCTAACACCCCCTAACTTAAATCTAATTTAAATAAATATAACTAAAATGATATCATTAACTACATTATTCCTATTTAAAACTAAATACTTACCTATAAAATAAACCCTAAAATAGCTACAATGTAATTATTAGTTAGGGTTTATTTTTATTTTACAGGCAAGTTTGTATTTATTTTAACTAGGTAGAATAGTTATTAAATAGTTATTAACTATTTAATAACTACCTAGCTAAAATAAATACAAAAGTACCTGTAAAATAAAACCTAACCTAATTTACAATAACACCTAACACTACACTACAATTAAATAAATTACATAAATTAAATACAATTAACTAAATAAAATACAATAACCTAAATTAAATTAAATTAGCTAAAGTACAAAAAAACAAACACTAAATTACGAAAATAATAAACAAATTACAGAAATTTAAACTAATTACACCTAATCTAATAGCACTATCAAAATAAAAAAGCCCCCCCAAAATAAAAAAAACCTTAGCCTAAACTAAACTACCAATAGCCCTTAAAAGGGCCTTTTGCAGGGCATTGCCCCAAAGTAATCAGCTCTTTTACCTGTAAATAAAATACAAACAACCCCTCCAACAGTAAAACCCACTACCCACACAACCAACCCCCCAAAAAAAATACTAACTAAAAAAATATAAGCTCCCCATTGCCCTGAAAGGGGCATTTGGATGGGCATTGCCCTTAAAAGGGCAGTTAGCTCTTTTGCAGCCCAAAGTCCTAACCTAAAAATAAAACCCACCCAATACACCCTTAAAAAACCTAAAACTAACCCCCTGAAGATCGACTTACCGGGAGATGTTGGGGAGCTCAATCCTATTGGCTGTTCCAATCAGCCAATAGGATTGAAGTTCAATCCTATTGGCTGATTGCATCAGCCAATAGGATTTTTTCTACCTTAATTCCGATTGGCTGATAGAATTTTATCAGCCAATCGGAATCTAAGGGATGCCATCTTGGATGACGTCATTTAAAGGAACCTTCATTCGTTGGGTAGTCGTCGGCTGAAGAGGATGCTCCGCGTCGGATGTCTTGAAGATGGACCCGCTCCACGCTGGATGGATGAAGATAGAAGATGCTGTCTGGATGAAGAATTCTGCCCGTCTGGAGGACCACTTTGCCCGGCTTGGATGAAGACGTCTCCCGGTAAGTTGATCTTCAGGGGGTTAGTGTTTTTTTAAGGGTGTATCGGGTGGGTTTTATTTTTAGGTTAGGACTTTGGGCTGAAAAAGAGCTAACTGCCCTTTTAAGGGCAATGCCCATCCAAATGCCCTTTTCAGGGCAATGGGGAGCTTAGGTTTTTTTTTAGTTAGTATTTTTTTTGGGGGGTTGGTTGTGTGGGTGGTGGGTTTTACTGTTGGGGGGGTTGTTTGTATTTTTTTTACAGGTAAAAGAGCTGATTACTTTGGGGCAATGCCCTGCAAAAGGCCCTTTTAAGGGCTATTGGTAGTTTAGTTTAGGTTAGGGTTTTTTTTATTTTGTGGGGGCTTTTTTTATTTTGATAGGGCTATTAGATTAGGTGTAATTAGTTTAAATTTCTGTAATTTGTTTATTATTTTCTGTAATTTAGTGTTTGTTTGTTTTTGTACTGTAGCTAATTTAATTTAATTTAGGTTATTGTATTTAATTTAGTTAATTCTATTTAATTTGTGTAATTTATTTAATTGTAGTGTAGTGTTAGGTGTTAGGTTAGGTTTTATTTTACAGGTACTTTTGTATTTTTTTTAGCTAGGTAGTTATTACATAGTTAATAACTATTTAATAACTATTGTACCTAGATAAAATAAATACAAACATGCCTGTAAAATAAAAATAAACCCTAAGCTAGCTACAATGTAACTATTAGTTATATTGTAGCTATCATAGGGTTTATTTTATAGGTAAGTATTTCGTTTTAAATAGGAATAATGTAGTTAATGATAGTAATTTTAGTTATATTTATTTAAATTAGATTTAAGTTAGGGGGTGTTAGGGTTAGACTTAGGTTTAGGGGTTAATAAATTTAATATAGTGGCGGCGATGTTGGGGGCAGCAGATTAGGGGTTAATAACATAATGTAGGTGGCGGCGGAGTAGGGGCAGCAGATTAGGGGTTAATAACATAATGTAGGTGGCGGCAGTGTAGGGGGCGGCAGATTAAGGGTTAATAAATATAATGTAGGTGGCGGTGGCTCCGGGAGCGGCGGTTTAGGGGTTAATAACTTTATTTAGTTGAGGCGGGGTCCCGGAGCGGCGGTATAGGTGTAAAACAGTATAATATAGTGACAGTGTTTAGTGACAGTATACCAATAAAGCTGGGAAAAAGCCGAAAGAGCAGCGAGATCGATGACTGTTAGTTAACAACAGTCCGTTGCTCATCGCCCCGTACTTGGTAGCAACTTTTTGACAGCTTTTTTGGTAACTTTGGAGAACATATTCAGGTCCGCGGCAGCGATGTTAGGCGATTTTAGGCGAGCGTATTGGTGCCGGCGAATGCAAGTGAGTTGACGGGTTGATAAATAGGGGCCCTTGGCTTTTGTGTATGGAGCTTAACGCCACCATATCGCATGCACAAGGAGGCTTTTCAGAAACTTGTAATGGCAGCACTATGGAGGGTGAAATAGCATTGGTTTCGCACCCTGTTGCGTTCGTTTCGCACCCTGTTTAGCGCAAAACTCGTAATCTAGGTGTATGTTATTCCTTGAGGAAATTAGTATCGTAGCACATGTAGTATGTTGCACCTAAATCTACAAGCAAACAATTATTATTAACATTAGTATATGTATAATTTGGATATACAACATGCTTTTGGACTACCATAAATACACTTTTAGGATGTTTTGTGATGTTATCTTGCAGCTTTTTTGCCATTGCCATAATTTTCTGGAGTTTAGTGAGCAAAACAAGCTATATTAGATACAAAGATCTCTCTGTCCACCCCCAATGTTTGGTTGATTGCTCTTGATGCCTCCAGTTTATATAGTGTTTCTAAGGAAAATACAGCAGTAATCTTACTTTCATTGTAGGTGGTGGTTTCAATAGGTTTGATATATATATATTTATTGTGCTGTAATTTGTAATTTTTTTATTTTCATTAAATAATGCTACATACAGCAATAGCTTACAAAATAAGTGCATAGCAGTTAGCAACATGAACTTGGTGCTTCTGGGTAAGACAACAGCTGGAAAGAAATAGGAAGTTGTTGAAGTGACATAGTGGAGAAAGAGAGTGCTGACACTCATGGCAGACCTGGAGATTTTCTTTTAACAATTGTCTCTCCCTTCTATGAGGCCTATTTATCATATGTGTGTCGGACCTGATCTGACAGTGCGGATCAGGTCTGACAGACATCGCTGAATACGGAGAGGAATACGCTCTCCGTATTCAGCATTGTACCAGCAGCTCTTGTGAGCTGCTGGTGCAACGCCTCCCCCTGCAGCCAGCAGGGGGGTGTCAATTCTGGCGATGCCTGTCCGCCTCATCAGAGCAGACTTTCAGGGTTATGGAGCAGCGTAACTGCTGTTTCTGGCAAGCCTGCAGGCCATATTTATTATCTCTCAGGCCATATTTTCTCTTTTTACACTCTTTCTTTCCCCTCTCTCATATCTCTTTACTCTTTTTTTTTCCACTCTCTCGTAAAGCTATCTTCTCCACTTTTACTTTTCCTTTCCAAGCTCTATCTCTCTCTGCCCCTGTTTACCCTCTCAGAAGTATTAATCTAAGCACTAATGGTGTTCCTACAGCCCGAGTTGAATAACATATCCTTGCCCTTTCTAGGGTATATAATATCCCTTCACATAATATTTTTAGCACATAGCCCAAAATGTGTGTTTGGCAATGCTTCAATAGGAGTGTACATTTTACAAATGTGCTAACTTCGCTACTCACAACACTCCACCAGACTTCAGACCATGAGTGGATGTTGATTCAACATTAATTCCCTAACTTTCACTCGCCACCATTAAATATCCATTTGCCAATGGCTAGTAAAGAGTGGAAATTTTGAGCCCTGTATATATACTCACACACACATACATTATATGACCAAAAGTATGTGGACACCTGACCATTACACCTACTAGGTATGAGTTGCCCATCCCCATTGCAGCTATTACAGCTGCCACTCTCCTAGGAAGGCTTTCCACAATATTTTGGAGTGTGTTTGTGAGAATTATTGCCCATTCAGCCAAAAGAGCATTTGTGAGGTCAAGCACTGATGTTAGACAAGAGGGTCTGGCTCACAATTGACATTCCAGTACAAACAATATAATAAATCTAGTGAGGTGTCTTGTCATTGCTGAGTAATTTTCCTGTATAGCGAATGGAAACAGATTGTGTTGGACCACCACGCTGTTGCAAGGATATGTAAGTTCCAATATATGCTTTGCTGCAATGCTATGGCTTTCTCCAGGATATGGCCTGGTCCATAGTGATGTCGCGAATAGTTCGCCGGCGAATAGTTTCCGGCGAACATAGCATGTGCGATGTTCGATCCGCCCTCTAGTCGTCATCATTGAGTAATACTTTGCCCCTGTACCTCACAGTCAGAAGACACATTCCAGCCAATCAGCAGCAGACACTGCCTCCCAGACCCTCCTACCTCCTGGACAGCATCCATTTTAGATTCATTTCGAAGCTGCATTCTTAGTGAGAGGAGGGACAGTGTAGCTGCTGCTGATTTAATAGGGAAATTGATAGCTAGGCTAGTGTATTCAGTGTCCACTACAGTCCTGAAGGACTCATCTGATCTCTGCTGTAAGGACAGCACTCCAAAAAGCCCTTTTTAGGGCTAGAACATCAGTCTGCTTTTTTTTTTTTTTTTTCCTGTGTAATCTAATTGCAGTTGCCTGCCTGCCAGCGTGTGTGACAGGCTCACAGCGTATACTGTGCCCACTTGCCCAGTGCCACCACTCATATCTGGTGTAACAGTAGTGTAGATTTAAAAAAAAAACACTTTTTTGACTGTGTTAAATAATAGCAGTTATTTTCCTTCACACGTGTGCGTTTCAGGGCCTGCCTGCCAGGGCACAGTGTCACCCCAGTGCAACTCATATCTGGTGTAACAGTAGTGTAGATTTAAAAAAAAAAACACTTTTTTGACTGTGTTAAATAATAGCAGTCAGTTTCCTTCACACGTGTGCGTTTCAGGGCCTGCCTGCCAGGGCACAGTGTCACCCCAGTGCAACTCATATCTGGTGTAACAGTAGTGTAGATTTAAAAAAAACAACACTTTTTTGACTGTGTTAAAAAATAGCAGTCAGTTTCTTTCACACGTGTGCGTTTCAGGGCCTGCCTGCCAGGGTACAGTGTCACCCCAGTGCAACTCATATCTGGTGTAACAGTAGTGTAGATTTTAAAAAAACAACACTTTTTTGACTGTGTTAAAAAATAGCAGTCAGTTTCCTTCACATGTGTGCGTTTCAGTGCCTGCCAGGGCACAGTGTCACAACAGTGCAACTCATATCTGGTGTAACAGTAGTGTACATTTAAAAAAAAAAATTTTTTTGACTGTAATAGATTGAATAGCAGTTAGTTGTCTACAAGCGTGTGTGTCAGACCTACAGCGTCTACTCTGCCAACTTCTGCCAGTGCACAGTGCTACTTATATCTGTTGTCACAGTAGCTTGCACGCATAGTACCACCAATCGAAAAAAAAATGACAGGCAGAGGCAGGCCACCCTGCAGGGGCCGTCGTGTTCGTGGTGCTGTGATTCCCTTTGGCCCTAGAATAATGCCCAGTGTTCAGAGGCCACGTACCCCGAACTCGAACATTTCTGAGGACATAGTTGACTGGCTAACACAGGACACCCAAAATTCTACAGCTTCCGCTCGGAACCTTGACGCACCATCCTCCTCCAGCTTAGCTTAGGGCACCTCTCAAGTTACCACTCGCCCGCCTGCCGCCACCACCAACACTAGCACCACAGCCGCTTCACTTGATCTGTCAGAGGAGTTATTTACACATCAGTTGGAAGAAATGAGTGATGCGCAACCATTATTGCCAGAGGATGTAGATAACAGGGATATGTCTCAGTCAGGCAGCATTACACACATGGACGTACGGTGTGATGATGATGATGTTGTACCCGCTGCGGGAGTTTGGTCTGTCACTGTGAAGCGGGCGTAACCCTTACACTACCTGATCGATACAACATCATACCTGATGTTTTAAAGCACGTTATTCCAAACAATTTAGGAATGTTAGGTGATTTATGCCCTTTATGGCTTAAAACCAGACTCTGCATCAACTATGTAATTTTCCATGGGAGTTTTGCCATGGATCCCCCTCCGGCAGGCCACAGTCCAGGTGTTAGTCCCCTTGAAACAACTTTTCCATCACTACTGTGGCCAGAAAGAGTCCCTGTGGGTTTTAAAATTCGCCTGCCCATTGAAGTCAATGGGGGTTCGCCCGGTTCGCCGGTTTGCAAACTTTTGGGACAGTTTGCGTTCGCTGTTCGCGAACCCAAATTTTTAGGTTTACGACATCACTACTGGTCAGTCTGTTGCCATCTGCTATACAGGATAAATTATCTGGCTCATCGGTCCAACATAGAGACTAAAACCCTTAGTGATTGTGATCTGCTATACATATTATGGCTTTTTTTACATTGTTTTTATGTATGTTTTTAAATAAATTGGAATATACAGAGATTCTGGTGGAGTATACTGGGTACCTGAAAGTATAAGACTAGGTGTGCACTATATGTGCAGCTCTTTTTCATGTGAATAGCCTTTTGGCATATTTACCAATAAATCATCTTTAATACATCTCACACTATTGCTGATTTATATTGAGGCTCTAAGTGTAATCCATTTGTGAACATTTTCAGAAATTGTAAGACACCTCACTCAATTTATCTTTATTGTTTGAAAAATGTCATATTCTATATTTAAAGTCACAAGAATTATATTATTTGTGTAATCACTTGTATTATTAAATTGTATTTTTAGTTTTATGTACACATTTGTTTCACATGGCATTCCAATTCATCCCAAAGGTGTTCAATAGGTTTGAGGTCTGGGCTCCGTGCAGGCCACTTGAGTTCTTCCACACCAAACTTGCCAGACCATGTCTTCATTGATCTTTGTGCACATGGGCACAGCTATTCTTAAAAAGAAAATGGATTCCACAAAGTGTTGCCACAAATTAGGAAGCACCCAATTCTCTAAAATGTATTTTTTTCCTGTAGCACTTCCATTGGAACTAAGGGGCAAGCCCCAAACCCTGAAAAAAAAACCAGACCATTATCCCTCTCCGACCCAACTTTATAGTAGGCACTATGCATTCCAGTAGGTAGCATTCTCCTGGCATCCTTCATACCCAGATTCTTCCAGCAGACTTCCAAATTGTGGAGCATGATTAATCACTCAAGAGAACATGTTTACAGTGCTTTAGAGTCCAGTGGTGGTGTACTTTAATTTACTCCAGGTGAGGCTTGACATTGTGCATGTTAATTGAGGCTTATGTAAAACTACCTGGGAATAGAAACCCATTTCATGACGCTCCTAACACACAGTCACCTAGATTACAAGTTTTGCGCTATAGAGGGTGCGACACGAACCCAACAAAAGTTGCGTTATTTCACCCTCTATATCGCTGCCATTACTAGTTTTGAAACAGCCGGCTTGTGCGTGCGATATGGTGCTTTTAAGCTCCATACCGCACAAAAAATAAGCCTTGTTTTGACGTGCTCGTGCAGGCTTCACCCATAGACATCACTGGGGAGAGCGGGTCAGAAAAAAACTAACATCTGCGATCGCGGAAAGAAATCTCCGTAACTGTCAAGAGTCTATCTAACTCTCCCCTCATACAGCATACTAATTGTCATCTGTCTCTTTAAACCTGCCTACTTCCTCTATTTATCCTGCTCTCTGACGTCACGCAGGTGCTTAGTTATTGTGATAGTAACAGTGAGCTGAACCAGTTACTCCTCTTTCACTTGGTGAATTATCTCTATTTTATTCAAAGCTTATTGGATTACAACCTGCCTAAGTTAAGCTACTCTTCTCAAGTTTGTCTACAAACAGCTGATCCTTCGTGACCAAAGTACATCTGGGGAAACGCTCAGGAGTTTCGTTGTGTCCGCTCTACTTCCTCTCATACGCCTCACTGCCTGCCGAGTTCAGGTTTCTGCAAATACATTGCTACGTGACCAGTTCAACCACTTCGGAATGCGACCTGTGTCAGTGTCAGACCGCTTCATTGCACTCAGCCGCCACTCTGCCCTACTAAGTCTAGGCTTAACAGAGATCAGGTATGGACTTCCTAATTGTTATAAAATAACAACACGACCTGGTTTACATATATATAATTAGCATGAATATTTACGTGACTTTGTTGCTTACTCCGTTACTGGAGATAGGACACACCCACCTGTGACGTCTCTTTCAGTGTCTCTCTACGGAACATACCTAAACATTTGAGCATCTTCAGAGTACTCAGCTTCTGAGGTTTTGTCAGTCTTATTGCTTTCTGCTGATATAGAATCCTGTGACCTCTCTGCTGTTCACTCGAGCTCTGTCAGGAGAGACATTTATTCACCGCTGTTCACAGATTCCTTCCTTGTGGTACAGGCACTAATTGTATCAAATTTGATACATCTATATAGTAACACATAGTATTATTGTGTATGCTAAGCTGATACATTGTTCTATGCTTATTAATTCACTTAAAGCACCTTTGGATTACTATTTCAATAATAATCTCTGCAATTGAGATCCACAATTGAAGTTTTCTTCAAGCCTTACATAATAACTATGCCCATATGGATCCAGCAGATCTCCCACAAATTGTTTATAACCTATCCCAGTGGGTAGGCCAACTAGGACAAGGGCTCAGAGATCTACAAGTGGAGAATAAGACCCTCAGAAAAGTTAGTTCAGATTCCGTAACTGCAAAAACCACTTCAGTAGATATCTCTCCCGAACCACAGATATCATTGCCTGACATATTTTCCGGGGACAGAACTGTATACCACCAATTTAAAAATGCTTGTTTGCTCACATTCACACTAAAACCTAAAACCTATCCAAATGATAGAGTAAAGGTTTTAACGATTATTTCTTTTCTAAGAGGAGAGCCGCGGGTCTGGGCAGATTCCTTCTATGAATCAAATAACCCCATAATATCATCTTTCACAGATTTCCTAGCAGCCATGGATGATCTAGATACAAATCTACAACTATCTGCTGAAAGTAAAATGAGAGCCCTGAAACAAGGGAATAAACCTGTAGAGATATATATAACAGAGTTCAAGCAGTATGCAACTGATTCTCAATGGAATGTAGTTGCATTAAGGAATCAGTTCAGACTTGGTCTTTCTGAATCTATTAAAGACGAGTTAGCAAGAACTGAACTCCCCTACAATTTAGAAGCATTAATTAAACTGTTTATGCAAATAGACAGAAGGCTTAGGGAATGAAAAAGTGAACGCCAGACTACCGAACCAGCCTATAAGAAAAGTATGAATCCAGTTTCCAGTATGAGCACCACAACTACGGTCCATGAACCAATGGAAATAGGGATGTTAAGGGGCCCATTGACATCTCAAGAAAGACAGAGAAGGAAGGCAAACGCCTTATGTATGTATTGTGCAAACCCTGCACACTCTGTCAAGGAATGCCCTATATTAGAGAAAAATAAGAAGAGTAAGTCTTGTTTTCATAATACATCTCTCATAGTACAGGATAAACCTGGTTACTCTACCTTATCCCTGTCTTTACAGTGGGATCGAAATCAGCTGACTTCAGAGGCCATTATTGACACAGGAGCTTACGGTAACCATATTGATATAAAACTTGGCAAACTGAATAAAATACCACTTGAAAAAAAAAATTACCTGTGTCCATTCATGTTGTTGATGGCTTTCATATTTCTAGCGGACCCATAACACATCACACAGTTCCTATAAAAATTACTATACATGATTCACATCAGGAATACATCAGTTTTGATGTACTACCTTCTGCTTTATTTCCCATAGTTTT
The DNA here is from genome assembly GCF_027579735.1 of Bombina bombina. Taxonomy (NCBI): domain Eukaryota; kingdom Metazoa; phylum Chordata; class Amphibia; order Anura; family Bombinatoridae; genus Bombina; species Bombina bombina. The sequence continues at coordinate 821,921,026 of NC_069503.1, forward strand.
AGGCCTTCATTGGTTGAGAACCCATGAACCCACTATCAATTGAAAAAACTTACAGCTTACACTAACATCAGCATACTGTCGTCGTACCTGTTATGTTCACTCACCTCTCCTTCAGATAACAGAGGAGACAGATTTTATCCCTAAGGTCTACTTTGATTTAATTGAAGTATTCAGTAAACAGGAAGCTGAAAATCTACCCCCACACTGGACTTATGATTGTCCAATAGATTTGAAACCAGGTACAACCTTTCCTTACGGTCATCTCTATCCTTTGAGCCAACCGGAATTACTTCATCTAAAGACAGATTTAGATGAGAATTTAAAAAAAGGATTTGTTCGACCTTATGTATCACCAGCTGGAGCAGGTATTGTTCTTTGTTACGAACAAAGATCAAACATTACGTCCTATCATAGATTATAGGAAGCTCAATAAGATAACAATAAAGAACAGATATCCTTTGCCATTGATCACTGAGTTGATTGAGCAATTACATCAAGCAAAAAAATTTCACTAAATTAGACCTGAGGGGGGAATATAATTTAATCTGTATAAGAGAAGGTGATGAATGGTTGACTGCTTTTAGAACCTGATACGGTCTGTACGAGTACCTAGTAATGCCTTTTGGGTTATGCAACGTCCTGGCCACCTTCCAGCATGTTATTAATGATGTCTTTTGAGACCTCCTTGACCGGTGCATAGTAATCTACCTGGATGACATCTTAATTTACTCTGAGAATTTGTAAGAACACATTAAACATGTTAGGTGGGTCCTTTCCAGACTCCAAGTCCACCAACTGTATGCCAAGGCAGAAAAGTGTATTTTTCATACAGATAAGATATAATTTCTAGGTTATTCTATATCTCCTACTGGCATCCAAATGCAAGTTCATTAAAGGATTTTCCAAAATTGTTAAACCGCTTACTACTTTAACTGGTAGTACAACTCCATTCTATTGGAATTCTAAGGCTAATCAAGCATTTTAGTTTCTGAAACATTCATTCTCTACAGCTCCTATTCTCTGATTCCCGGATCCTACTTTACAGTATTTCCTAGAAGTGGACTCCTCGGATTACGCATTAGGTGCTGTTCTCTCTCAAAGGAAAAGTCTCACTGACCCTTTACATCCAGTAGCATATTTCTCTAAGGTTATGTCTCCACCTGAGATGACTTACCCCATAGGGGAAAAAGAGTTCCTAGCTATTAAAAGATCTTTCGACCATTGGAGACATCTATTGGAGGGAACACAGTTCCCTATTATCATTTATACGGATCACAGAAACCTTGAATACCTCCAAAAGAATAAAATGCTGTCTGCTAGACAAGTACGCTGGAGCTTATATTTCAGTAGATTCAACTATCAAATAATCTACAGACCAGCCTCCAAAAACGGTAAGGCCGATGCATTGTCTCGTAAAGACCAGAAACCTGAAGTTATTCAACCTTCTGATTCTATCATCCCACATGACAAATACCTAGGTTTGATGACAGACTTTACTTCACAACTCCGAAAAGCACTACAAGATAACAAAGACCTTCCTCCAAACAGTTTAAAGGAATCTAACGGTCTCTATTATTATGGAAACAAACTCTATGTTCCTGAAGAACTCAGAACAGAAATAATTAAACATCATGATGCTCTCCTGGCTGGACATCCAGGTTATAAAAGGACAAAAGATTTAGTTGCGAGGGACTATTGGTGGCCGAAAATAGTCGATGATATACAAGTATATATACAAAATTGTAATACTTGTACTACATCCAAAACCGAAAAGAAATGTCCGTACGGCCTTCTCATGCCGATTCAAATACTGAAAAAAACATGGACTCACTTGGCTATGGATTTTATTGTTTTCCATTGTCATCTGGGAAGAATACTATATTGGTTGTGATTGACTTACTCACCAAAATGGCCAATTTTATTCCGTATCACAAACTCCCATCCTCTGCTGAGACGGCTCAACTCTTTCTAGATCATGTTGTGAAACACCATGGAATTCCGTGCATACTTACCACCGACAGAGGTAGCCAATTTACCTCTCATTTTTGGAACCATCTCTGTGTTAAGATGCAACTCGACCATCGCTTCAGTACTGCCTACCACCCACGAACTAATGGGCAATCAGAACGATTAAACAAATGGATAGAACAGTACTTGAGGTGTTACTGCGCCTATCATGAAAACAATTGGATGGATTACCTATCTATGGCTAAATTCACCTAAAATAACACCCTCAACTCATCATCTAAAATGACTCTGTTTTTTGCCAATTTCGCCTATCATCCAAAGATGTCGCTCCTGACTACAGAAACCTCTCCTTGCCCTAGTGTTGATGAATTAGCAGACAAGTTAACTGAAAATTTCCGCTTTCTTCATAAGAATCTCCACTTAGCTCAGAATAACCAGAAGAAATACTATAACTTGCGCAGGAGGTCACCCTGGTGATAAGGTGTGGCTTTCGACAAAAAACTCAAATTACAAATACCTAGCAAAAAATTAGCTAGTCTATTCATCGGTCCATTCCAAATTATACGTGTCATCAACCCTAATGCCGTGTGCCTTCAACTACCTCCACCACTCAAGATTCATCCCAAGTTTCACATGTCTTTACTAAAACCAGCCTCCGAAACAACTTCAACTAACACTGTGTTACCTCCATCATTTATACTATTGGATACTGATGTTTATGAGGTTCAAGATATACTGGATTCTCGAATACATGATGGAGAACTGCAATACCTAGTCCGCTGGAAAGGATATTCTCCAGAGGATGATACCTGGGAACCTTCTGCTCACGTTAATGCTCCAAGACTCGTTACACGATTTCACAGAAGGTATCCTCGCCGGCCCAGAATGCAAACTGTGGAACTGCTTGCCTGAAGGGGGTGTCATGTCAGGAATCTATCTAACTGTTCCCTCATACAGCATACTAATTGTTATCTGTCTCTTTAAACCTGCCTACTTCCTCTATTTAACCTGCTCTCTGACATCACACAGGTGCTAAGTTATTGTGATAGTAACAGTGAGCTGAGCCAGTTACTCCTCTTTCATTTGGTAAATTATCTCTAGCTTATTTGAAGCTTATTGAATTACAACCTGCCCATGTTAAGCTACTCTTCTTAAGTTTGTCTACAAACAGCTGATCCTTTGTGATCAAAGTACATCTGGAGAAACACTCAGGAGTTACGGTGTGTCCGCTCCACTTCCTCTCATACGCCTCACTGCCTGCCGAGTTCAGGTTTCTGCAAATACATTGCTACGTGACCAGTTCAAGCACTTTGGAATTCGACCTGTGTCAGTGTCAGACCGCTTCATTGCACTCAGCCGCCACTCTGCCCTACTAAGTCTAGGCTTAACAGAGATCAGGTATGGACTTCCTAATTGTTATAAAATAACAACATGACCTGGTTTACATATATATAATTAGCATGAATATTTACGTGACTTTGTTGCTTACTCTGTTACCGGAGATAGGACACACCCACCTGTGACGTCTCTCTCAGTGTCAATCTACGGAATTTACCTAAATATTTGAGCCTCTTCAGAGTACTCAGCTTCTGATGTTTTGTCAGTCTTATTGCTTTCTGCTGATATAGAATCCTGTGACCTCTCTGCTGTTTACTCGAGCTCTGTCAGGAGAGACATTTATTCACTGCTGTTCACAGATTCCTTCCTTGTTGATACATCTATATAGTAACACATAGTATTATTGTGTATGCTAAACTGATACATTGTTCTATGCTTATTAATTCACTTAAAGCACCTTTGGATTACTATTTCAATAATAACCTCGTGCCAAGTGATAAAAACTAAACAATTTATTACTCTGCAGTTGAGATCCACAATTGAAGTTTTCTTCAAGCCTTACAGTAACGCAGCCCCATTGATGTCAATGGGGAAAAAAACTAGCGTTTAAACCTAACACCCTAACATAAACCCTAAGTCTAAACACCTCTAATCTGCTGCCCCCGACATCGCCGCCACCTACATAATGTTATTAACCCCTAATCTGCCACCCCCAATATCGCCGCCACCTAAATAAAACTATTAACCCCTAATCTGCTGCTCCCAATATCGCCGCCACTATACTAAAGTTATTAACCCCTATTTCCCTGCACCCCATCACCCACACTATAATAAATCTATTAACCCCTATTCCGCCACTCCCCAACATTGCCACAACTAAATAAAGCTATTAATCCCTAAACCTCTGGCCTCCCACATCACTACCACTAAATAAATCTATTAACCCCTAAACCACCAGCCCCCCACATCGCAAAAATCTATATTAAACTATTAACCCCTACACCTACCCCTAAACCTAACGTAACCCTAACCCTAACCATAACCCTAAACCTAAGCCTAACATCCCCTAACTTTAACATAGAAGAAATACTATAACTTGCGCAGGAGGTCACCCTGGTGATAAGGTGTGGCTTTCGACAAAAAACTAAATTACAAATACCTAGCAAAAAATTAGCTAGTCTATTCATCGGTCCATTCCAAATTATACGTGTCATCAACCCTAATGCCGTGTGCCTTCAACTACCTCCACCACTCAAGATTCATCCCAAGTTTCACATGTCTTTACTAAAACCAGCCTCCGAAACAACTTCAACTAACACTGTGTTACCTCCATCATTTATACTATTGGATACTGATGTTTATGAGGTTCAAGATATACTGGATTCTCGAATACATGATGGAGAACTGCAATACCTAGTCCGCTGGAAAGGATATTCTCCAGAGGATGATACCTGGGAACCTTCTGCTCACGTTAATGCTCCAAGACTCGTTACACGATTTCACAGAAGGTATCCTCGCCGGCCCAGAATGCAAACTGTGGAACTGCTTGCCTGAAGGGGGTGTCATGTCAGGAATCTATCTAACTGTTCCCTCATACAGCATACTAATTGTCATCTGTCTCTTTAAACCTGCCTACTTCCTCTATTTAACCTGCTCTCTGACATCACAAAGGTGCTAAGTTATTGTGATAGTAACAGTGAGCTGAGCCAGTTACTCCTCTTTCATTTGGTAAATTATCTCTAGCTTATTTGAAGCTTATTGAATTACAACCTGCCCATGTTAAGCTACTCTTCTTAAGTTTGTCTACAAACAGCTGATCCTTTGTGATCAAAGTACATCTGGAGAAACACTCAGGAGTTACGGTGTGTCCGCTCCACTTCCTCTCATACGCCTCACTGCCTGCCGAGTTCAGGTTTCTGCAAATACATTGCTACGTGACCAGTTCAAGCACTTTGGAATTCGACCTGTGTCAGTGTCAGACCGCTTCATTGCACTCAGCCGCCACTCTGCCCTACTAAGTCTAGGCTTAACAGAGATCAGGTATGGACTTCCTAATTGTTATAAAATAACAACATGACCTGGTTTACATATATATAATTAGCATGAATATTTACGTGACTTTGTTGCTTACTCTGTTACCGGAGATAGGACACACCCACCTGTGACGTCTCTCTCAGTGTCAATCTACGGAATTTACCTAAATATTTGAGCCTCTTCAGAGTACTCAGCTTCTGATGTTTTGTCAGTCTTATTGCTTTCTGCTGATATAGAATCCTGTGACCTCTCTGCTGTTTACTCGAGCTCTGTCAGGAGAGACATTTATTCACTGCTGTTCACAGATTCCTTCCTTGTTGATACATCTATATAGTAACACATAGTATTATTGTGTATGCTAAACTGATACATTGTTCTATGCTTATTAATTCACTTAAAGCACCTTTGGATTACTATTTCAATAATAACCTCGTGCCAAGTGATAAAAACTAAACAATTTATTACTCTGCAGTTGAGATCCACAATTGAAGTTTTCTTCAAGCCTTACAGTAACGCAGCCCCATTGATGTCAATGGGGAAAAAAACTAGCGTTTAAACCTAACACCCTAACATAAACCCTAAGTCTAAACACCTCTAATCTGCTGCCCCCGACATCGCCGCCACCTACATAATGTTATTAACCCCTAATCTGCCACCCCCAATATCGCCGCCACCTAAATAAAACTATTAACCCCTAATCTGCTGCTCCCAATATCGCCGCCACTATACTAAAGTTATTAACCCCTATTTCCCTGCACCCCATCACCCACACTATAATAAATCTATTAACCCCTATTCCGCCACTCCCCAACATTGCCACAACTAAATAAAGCTATTAATCCCTAAACCTCTGGCCTCCCACATCACTACCACTAAATAAATCTATTAACCCCTAAACCACCAGCCCCCCACATCGCAAAAATCTATATTAAACTATTAGCCCCTACACCTACCCCTAAACCTAACGTAACCCTAACCCTAACCATAACCCTAAACCTAAGCCTAACATCCCCTAACTTTAACATAATTACAATAGAGCTAAATTAAACTTACAATTATTAACTAAATAATACCTATTTAAAACTAATAACTAATAGTTATATTGTAGCTATCTTAGGTTTTATTTTTATTTCACAGGTAAGTTTGTATTTATTTTAACTAGGTAGACTAGTTAGTAAATAGTTATTACCTATTTAATAAGTACCTAGTTAAAATAAATATAAACTTACCTGTGAAATAAAACCTAAGCTACCGTACACTAAAACCTAAAATTACAAAAAATAAAAAAACACTAAAATCATAAAAAATAAAAAATCCTTCCATTACAAAACAAAAAAAATGAAATTAACCAAAACAATAAAAATTCCTCCTCTTCTAATACCCTTTAAAAAAAAAAACACCCCAAAATAAAAAGGCTAATCTAGAATAAACTATCAAGGGCCCTTAAAAGGCCTTTTGGGGGCCCTTAAAAGAGCCTTTTGTAGGGCATTGCCCTAAAGTTAACAGCTCTTTTTCTACAAAAGAAAAACAAACCCCCCTAACAGTATACAAACCCCCACCCCCCAAACCCACAAAATAAAAATAAAGTAAAACATAATCTACCCATTGCCGTAAAAAGGGCATTTGTATGGGCACAGCCCTTAAAAGGGCATTTAGCTCTTTTGCTGCCCAAGCCCTAATCTAAAAATAAAAACCCACCCCAAAATGAAAAAATACATAACACAAAATAACAAATAATAAAATTATTCCTATTCTAATACCCATTTAAAAAAAAGAAAACCCTAATCTAGAATAAACTACCAATGGCCCTTAAAAGGGCCTTTTGTAGGGCATTGCCCTAAGTTAAATAGCTCTTTTACCTGTAAAAAAATACAAACACCCACTAACATTACAAATCCCCCCCCAACCCACAAAATAAAAAAAAACTATCTAAAAAACATAAGCTACCCATTGCCCTGAAAAGGGCATTTGTATGGGCATTGCCCTTAAAGGACATTTAGCTATTTTGCTGCCCATACCCTAATCTAAAATAAATACCCACCAAAAAAAGCCTAACACTAACCCCCGATGATCCACTTACAGTTTTTGAAGTCCCACTTGAACGATCTTCATCCAGGCGGCGAGAAGTCTTCATCCAGACGGCCTCTTCAATCTTGAAGAGGATGCTCCGTGCCAGATGTCTTCAGGATGGACCCGCTCTGGAATCAAGATAGAAGATGCCGTCTGGATGAAGATTGAAGAGGCCGCCTGGATTAAGACTTCTCGGCGCTTGGATGAGGACTTCGCCGCCGGGATAAAGATAGAAGAGGTCGCCTAAATGAAGACTTCTCGCCGCCGGGATGAAGATTGAAGAGGCTGCCTGAATGAAGACTTCTCACCGCCTGGATAAAGATCGTTCAAACGGGACTTCAAAAACTGTAAGTGGATCTTCAGGGGTTAGTGATAGGATTTTTTAAGGGTTTTTTGGCTGGGGTTATTTTTTAGTTTAGGGTTTGGGCAGCAAAAGAGCTAAATGCCCTTTTAAGGGCAAGGCCCATCCAAATGCCCTTTTCAGGGCAATGGGTAGCTTAGTTTTTTTTAGAGTTAGGTTTTTTTATTTTGGGGGGTTGGTTGGGTGGTGGATTTTACTGTTGGGGAGGTCTTGTATTTTTTTACAGGTAAAAGAGCTGTTTTATTTAGGGCAATGCCCTACAAAAGGCCATTTTAAGGGCTATTGGTAGTTTATTGTAGGCTAGGGTTTTTTTTTATTTTGGGTGGGCTTTTTTTTTTTGATAGGGCTATTAGATTAGGTGTAATTCTTTTTTATTTTTGATCATTTCGTTTGTTATTTTTCATAATTTAGTGTTTGTTATTTTTTGTAATTTAATCTTTTTTATTTTTTGTAATTAGATATTTTTAGAGTAGTGTTAGGATTTTTTTAATGTGTAGTTTAGTTTCATTTAATTGGTAGTTAGTTTAATTTTAGTTTAATAATTATATTAGTTTAATTGTTAGTTAAAACTTAGTTTTTTTTAATTTGACAGGTAAGGTTTAATTTAATTTAAGTTAGGGAAATTGTAATTTTAATCTAAAGTTAGGGGGGCATTAGGGTTAGGGGTTACTAGTTTAATTTAGTTTATTGCGATGTGGGGGGCTTTTGGTTTAAGATTTAATAGTTTACTTTAGTATATTTGGTTGTGGAGGGCTTGCGGTTTAGGGGTTAATAGGTTTGTTATAGTGTCGGCGGTGTAGGGCTTAATAACTTAAGTATAGTGGGAGCGGACGGCAGATTAGAGGTTAATAATATTTAAATAGTGTTTGCGATGCGGGAGGGCGGCGGTTTAGGGTTTAATAACTTTATGATAGTGGTGACGATGTCGGGGAGCAGCAGAATAGGGGGTTAATAATTATTTTTAGTGGCTATGGAAATCCCATTAAAAAAAAGTAATTTTTACGAGTGCGGGACAGGCTAAAAGACTTGCGGTACAGCTATACCGACAAGACTTGTAATGGCTGCAGTGCTGTTTTAACGCTGAAATTACCATTTTTTCAGCGTTAAAACACAAACGCACAACTCGTAATCTAGGTGAGTGTTTGTACTGATGTTACCTCAAGAAGCAGTGTGGAACTCTGTGGTAAGTGATGTAATAGGTGATTTTTATGGACTACACGTTTTAGCACTCAGCAGCCACACTCTGTGATCTACCAGTTTGTGATATATAAAAAGTGCCATCTTTACTATCCATGCTCTCTCCCCAATATTACTCTCCACATCACCACCACATAAATACCACAATAACTACCTAATCTAATTAACCCCTTGTCCTCCACAATCCTCTTGTCATATTAAATCTTGGCATCCTGGTATTTAATATTAATCCTAGCATACACGCTATTGTCTGTCAGCTGCTATATTTTACTATTGAAAATGTAATGTGGGCACAAACAGGAAGCCATAACTAGAAACTAGTGGACTCAGCAATTTCCTTATAGTGACTTCTATTATCTCCTTCTATTGTACACTGAGTCTAGAGAATACAGTAATAATGCCTAGTTAGAAGTAATATAATGACATAAATAGACATATTGAAAATACTTCTAAAATAAATTATTAAATTTGCATGCAATAATCCTGGATATTTTAAATAAACTAGAACCATCAAATTTCTCCTTGGGGAAAATGTAGAAAAAATAATACCCAGCCAATATTGTATCAAAAGATGAAGATCAAAAGAAATATCTAAAAACAAGGCAAGAGATGTATGTCTCATACAACAGCACAGCAAAGTGATATATCAAAGTATAGTATATAAATATAAATCAACAAACATAGGGATAAAAGCTGTATAAGACATGCTTTGAAGGTAGTGATCACGCGCAGAGGCTGCACAAATGAGAAAAAAAATAATAAGTAAAAGCAACCTATCATATTGTTGTAATTTCAAATAATGCATAAATGTGATTGTCTTGCTTAAAGTTCAGACACAATTTGTAAGATTTTTCACCTTCCCTAAAATATATAACTTATACCTGAATTTTAAAAGAACATTAAAGTTGTAATTTTTTTAAAATGTATAAAAACTGCACCACTTTTGACATTTTTATATAATCAAACGACAATTCAAATGTTTTTGCATTATTTTTATAGGTTCCTTTTCCCCCATTTTCACTGTATCCTGGACTACCCATGCAAATGAGGGATTTTCCTACACCATGAGTAAAAACTGTTGTTGTCGATCATTTACTGCGTTGCTGAAATGTATTCCCCCTTGCATACAGAAAATCATTTAAAGCCAACAAAACAAAATAGCACAATAAAGTACAAGGTAATTTATTTTTATTTTTAAAGGGATACTGAACCCAAATTGTTTAGTTCATGATTCAGATAGAGCATGCAACTTTCTAATTTACTCCTATTATCAATTTTTCTTCGTTCTCTTGCTATCTTTATTTGAAAAAAGGCATCTAAGCTAATCTTTGGTTCAGACCCTGGACAGCACTTATTTAATGGTGGGTGAATTTATCCACCAATCAGCAAGAACAACCCAGGTTGTTCACCAAAAATGGGCCGGCATCTAAACTTACATTCTTGCTTTTCAAATAAAGATACCAAGAGAATGAAGAAAAAATTATAATGGAAGTAAATTACAAAGTTGCTTAAAAATGCTTGCTCTATTTGAATCATGAAAGAAAAAAATTTGGGTTTAGTGTCCCTTTAACCCCTTAACGACCGAGGACGTGCAGGGTACGTCCTCAGAAAAAAGGCAGTTAACGCCTGAGGACGTACCCTGCACGTCCTCGGTGTGGAAAGCAGCTGGAAGCGATCGTGCTCGCTTCCAGCTGCTTTCCGGTTATTGCAGTGATGCCTCGATATGGAGGCATCCTGCAATAAAATTTTACGGCCATCCGATGCAGAGAGAGCCACTCTGTGGCCCTCTCTGCACCGGACATCGATGGCCGGTATCGTTGGTGGGTGGGAGCCGGTGTGGGAGGTGGGTGGCGGCCATCGATGGCCCTGGTCATGTGGAGGGGGGCGGGATCGTGGGCGGGGAAGTCCGGGGGAGCGCTCGGGCGCGCGCACGTGCACGAGGGGGCGGGGGCGGGCGCGTGCACGGGGAGGGAGCGGGTGGGAACCGCTACACTACAGAAAAAATGTGTCCCAAAACAAAATAAAAGTGGGACATTTAATGTTAAAAAAAAAACCCTTAGGTGTCATTTAGGTGGTGGGGGTTGGTCCGTGGGGGGAGCTACACTACAGAAAAAATAAAAAAAAATAAAAAAAATAAACATTTGATTGTTCAAACTGGGTACTGGCAGACAGCTGCCAGTACCCAAGATGGCCCCCAATAAGGCTGAGGGGGAGGCTTAGAGAGCTGTTTTGGGGGGGATCAGGGAGGTTGGGGGTTAAGGGGGGATCCTAAACACAGCATATGTAAATATGCTTCTTTTTTTTTCTTTAAAAAAAAAAACTTTAATTTTAGTACTGGCAGACTTTCTGCCAGTACTTAAGATGGCGGGGACAATTGTGGGGTGGGGGAGAGAAGGGAGCTGTTTGGGAGGGATCAGGGGGTGGGATGTGTTTTTTTTAATTTGATCGCATTTGGCGGTGAAATGGTGGCATGAAATATACCAAAATGGGCCTAGATCAATATTTGGGGTTGTCTACTACACTACACTAAAGCTAAAATTAACCCTAGAAGCTCCCTACATGCTCCCTAATTAACCCCTTCACTGCTGGGCATAATACACGTAATGTGTGCAGTGGCATTTAGCAGCCTTCTAATTACCAAAAAGCAAAGCCAAAGCCATATATGTCTGTTATTTCTGAACAAAGGGGATCACAGAGAAGCATTTACAACCATTTATGCTATAATTGCATAAGTTGTTTGTAAATAATTTCAGTGAGAAACCTAAAGTTTGTGAAAAAATTTGTGAAAAAGTGAACAATTTTTTTTATTTGATCGCATTTGGCGGTGAAATAGTGGCATGAAATATACCAAAATGGGCCTAGATCAATACTTTGGGATGTCTTCGAAAAAAAAATATCCTGAAAGATATTAGTGTCCCAATGTAACTAGCGCTAATTTTGAAAAAAAGGGGTTTGGAAATAGCAAAGTGCTACTTGTATTTATGGCCCTATAACTTGCAAAAAAAGCAAAGAAGATGTAAACATTGGGTATTTCTAAACTCAGGACAAAATTTAGAAACTATTTAGCATGGGTGTTTTTTGGTGGTTGTAGATGTGTAACAGATTTTGGGGGTCAAAGTTAGAAAAAGTGTGTTTTTTTTCCATTTTTTCCTCATATTTTATAATTTTTTTATAGTAAATTATAAGATATGATGAAAATAATGGTATCTTTTGAAAGTCCATTTAATGGCGAGAAAAACGGTATATAATATGTGTGGGTACAGTAAATGAGTAAGAGGAAAATTACAGCTAAACACAAACACCGCAAAAATGTAAAAATAGCCTTGGTCCCAAACGGACAGAAAATGGAAAAGTGCTGCGGTCATTAAGGGGTTAACAATATTTATATCTTCTGTATACATGTGTCAAAGACGTTGCAGGCTCACTAGGCTGGTCTTTAATTAGGGGGAGTATTTGTTCCTCATTCCCTACTGTTTATAGGGTTGGATCAAGAGCTTTTTGAACCCTATGCAAGATCTAGGTTGGAATATGATCTTTGGGCCCTAGATTAGGTATGGCCAACTGGCTGCCTAACAGCTACATGTGTTTTTGTTTTTTTACAAAATGACCAATGGCACTACTTATAGTTTCAGGACTGCCTAATATTTACCCTTGATTATGAATATAGTGAAATATCTCCTATATTCTGGGTCTTGGTGCTAGTGTATTTGAGAACTACAATAATGACAGATATAGTAAGGAGAACTTACTAGCTAAAGAATACACGTCTTAGCACTCTAGGCTGTTTGTTTGTAATTTTTACAAGGTATAATTCACCTCTAATTCAGTGAGTGGAATTTGCACTGGTGAAAAAAATTAAAATTTAACTTTTATTAACTTAATTTAAAATAGGATTGAAATTAAAACCACACTTAAGTTGACTTCTGTAGTTGAAATGTCTATCTCATAAGGATTATGGGGGGTAGTTATCAAAGCGTCTAATATGAAGCATTCGCGACGTCAAGTACGCTCGCCACACTTCGACATACATCGCCGTCGCGGACCGTAATACGTTCGCCTTAGTTATCAAAAAAACAGTCCAAAATAGGCGCGTCAAGTACGGTGCGAAGAGCCGCGTACTTTTGTTAACTAAACAGTCATCGATGTCTCATCGATTCGAGCTTTTCCCAACTTTATTTAAATCTCCAGTACATTCAATGAACAGAGCACATAACATACCTTTGTCAGCAAATGATTAATATATCTCTAGATAGATAGATAGATAAATAGATAGAGATATATTAAGATAGATATATACACACTGCAATTTGTTTTGCTAGCAATATTTTAAAATATAGCAAGTAGCAGACACAAATCATATCAAAATGTATATTTATTGGTCTGCAAAATTTAATCTATTGGACATATAGTTTCAAGTGTAACGTGTATGTATATATACAGAGTATATGTATTTAATAACTAATATCTAAACGGGATATGACAAAAATATTTACAACAGTGGGAGCTAGATGATCATTGAGAAGTTTATTTTCTCTATATATTAATTATTTGCGCAAAGTAAGATTCAACAATGTGCACTAAAGAGAGTCATACTTGGAGCCTAATTATGTAAAAACATTCATTTTGTATTTTCTATTTCAATTCCGGGTCAACATATTTTCTAATTGACATGTTTCTTTTGCAGCATCATATAGAGAGATATAGATAGATATAGATATCGATATATATCTATCATATATTGTTTGCTATCCCCTTCAGATATATAAATATAATTTACACCTGTGACAGCTAGCTTATCTATGAGCCTTTTATTTTTATTTTTTTTGGTTATTTTTATATCAATAAATTTTGTAAGGTTATTTCCCACACTGTGCACAAACTATGTAATCAGTAATATTTAGAGAGAGACACACTTGTAGCCTAATTCATTACAGGCATTTAATTTTTAATTAAAATTATATGTCAAGCATTGCATGTCACCTCCCCCCCCCCCTCGTGTCTACATATTTTCTACTTATTTTTCTTTTGCATCACATATATTTATAGATATCTATCTCTCTCTCTCTCTCTATATATATATATATATATATATATATATAGAGAGAGAGAGAGAGAGAGAGAGAGAGAGAGAGATAGATAGATATGAGAGATGTCTCTCCCTCTCTCTGTTTTGAGATATATATATTAATATATAAATATATATATATATATATATATATATATTTCTCTCTCTCTCTCTCTCTCTCCCTATATATATATAAAATTTAATATCTCTCTCTGTATGTATGTACATATTTTTAAATGTCCATTTCCAATATACTAATAGATGTGTTTATGTATGTATATATATCTCTCTATATATATATGTATATATCTATATATGTACATACATATATAGCAAGAGATATTATGTAATAGATAAAAATAGATAAAAAAATTACTCATAATACTACTCCAAATTTAATATTCGAAGCATTAACAATAACATTTGATGTGTATTTTCACGTTACTCAGATAATCTATTTTACTTGAAATAGCAATGCATATGTGAAAGTAAATCATATAACGCTTCTAATTTTACAAATATCTGGCGGACCTTATACGACAGTGCGGATAATGTCCGCAACACCTTGCTGATTATCCTTTCTCTATTCAGCATTGCACCAGCAGCTCTTCTGTGCTCCTGCTGCAACACTGCACCCTGCAGACTTGAGGATAATTGACTACCAGCAGGGAGTGTCAATCAACCCGATGGTACAGTTTCATTTCTAACGTTTGAGATTACTGTCCGCCTCATAAGATCAGTTGGACGGGGTTATTGATCATCAGTCTTTATACTGCTGCTCCCTAACTTGGGTTTCTGTTGATTCCTAATTGCCAGAATCACATCTCCTTAATAAATGTGTGTCAATGCATCTATGTGCTTTCATTAATCAGCAGCTATTGATTTATAAATATTGTAGCATATTTATAGTTTTTTTCTTGATTTTTGTCATGTCACTATAAATTAATCCTTAAATGAATACAGTGAGACAATAATAACTATAAACTAAACAATTTTTATTCATATATTTTTATTTTTTTTAAATCAAACAAATTTAAATGATTAAATCTCATTTAGGGCCTGCTGCATGTTTCGAACTGCCCTTGCAACAGCTCTTAGGGCCTCAGCCAGTTCATCGAAAACTGGCTGTAAAAATTGACCAGTTTGGGTCCCCTGATCTCGATCTAGAAAAAGAACAAAATAATGTATGTTAGATAAATTATTTATCAATATTGAATTTGTCAAACATTATATTCTTTCAACTTACATTCCACCATAGGCACCTCCTCCTCTTCCTCCCTAGGCACCTCTTCCTCGAAATCCACCTCCTCCTCTTCCGCCCTAGCCACCTCTACTGCTGGTGAAAGAGCTTGTGCCTCTTCTATTGGCGGTATTTGGTCTTCTGTAATAGATGAATCATAATAATGAATAAGTATTAGTAAGATCAATGTCATATTCCAAATTTTAAACAAAAAAAACCATTAAAAACAATTTTAGAAGTCTGCAAAATGACTTTTTTGGTTTATAAATAAATACATCAAGTGTAAATGAGAAATGAAAAAACAATCCTTTCATCTTATATAAAGAGATTCTAAATGTTTTCAATCATGATAATTTAATGAATTGTTCTATTATATTTCTAAGAAAAGCATATCTAGATTTTCTCTGTAGTTGAAGATTTGTTAATCAGAGATGCCTTGATTACATGACACATCCATATGCAATCTGATTACTTCATCAAATGATATATATATATAATGAAGTAAATGGATTACCACTATACTGTCAACTCTAAAAAATAATCAAATCTTTATCTAGATTGTGAAAGTAAATCTTTCGTTTTATTGTCCTTTCAACATGCTGCCTTTAATAACATGTAAAATAACCAAAATGTTAAAGTTAAATAATTCAAACACAATATGATAATATTCTAATTACCATGAGGAGCTGTTAGAAACCGCACAGGCAATGGCGGTGAGGAGCGGTTGCTCCGTGGCGTAGCCATAGAGACTGGCTGAATATAGCGTGGTACCTGGGCACGCCTGCGATCTGTTAAAATATAAAGTTGTATGTACACATTAGATACAGGTTAAATATTATTGTTGAGTTATGTATCTTCAGCATCAATGCATGAGAGAGAAGAGAGAGAGAAGGGAGAAGAGAGAGAGAAGAGAGAGAGAGAAGAGAGAGAAGAGAGAGAGAAGAGAGAGAAGAGAGAGAAGAAGAGAGAGAAGAAGAGAGAAGAAGAGAGAAGAAGAAGAAGAGAGAGAAGAAGAGAGAAGAAGAGAGAGAAGAAGAGAGAGAAGAAGAGAGAAGAAGAAGAGAGAAGAAGAAGAGAGAAGAAGAAGAGAGAAGAATAGAGAAGAAGAAGAGAGAGAAGAGAGATTAGAGAGAGATATAGCTTTATATAGATATATAGCTCTATATACATACATATCCATATGAATATCTCTCTCTCTCTCTTTTTATATATATATATATATATATATATAGAGAGAGAGAGAGAGAGAGAGAGAGAGATAGATAGATATATATATATATATATATAAATATATCTTAAATATATTATTAAACTTTGTTTCATTGTTAATAAACATGATGGAGCATGAATGTTTTATTTAAAGTCTCTATAGATTCAATTATGTTGATAATCTAATGTTGAACTAAATTGTATTGCATTGATCCTCTACAGCAGTGTTTTTCAAACAGTGTGCCGTGAGAGATCCTCAGGTGTGCCACGGCAGACTTACAACAGTGTGAACAACAGTGTGACATATTTTTTAATTTATATTTTTTTTTATACTCCCAGTGCAGGGGTAGTTTGTAGGAGGCATGGCATAACAGCACAATACATACAGTATATATATATATATGCTGTATTAGGCTTCAATGCGTGATTGTTTTTTTAATTTTTGGATGGTGGTGTGCCACAGGATTTTAAAATGTAAAAAAGTTTACCATGGCAAAAAAATGTTTAAAAAACACTGCTCTACAGTAATAATTTCTTTGTGTTATGCTAATTTTTGTTATTGAAGTAAATAAAATACAAAAGAAATATCAAAAATAAAAGGACTGCTAAAAAGGCAATACGAATCTTGAAGAAATCAAATATATAATCATGTAACACAATAAAATATCAAAACAATTATGATCCACTAATGTAATTGTTCATTGAATTGCGTCATTTAAGTATCCATCTATCTATTAACTTCGAAGACAATCACTTACACATTCGGACCTGCGCTCTCAACGCTTCATAGCGCTCTGTCTCCCGCCGCCTAAGGTCCGAAAACCTTCTCAGACAGCTTCGACGTGTCCGGGTAATCCCGGACACCCTCCTCATCCTCCGCATCATCTCATAGATGATGCGGTCTCTATGTTCGTGCTGAATCCCCCTTACCCCGCCTATGCGACGGGGAAAGTACCTGTTCATCCCATACACAAGTATTAGCAATTCTCCCTGGGTGAATGGGGTAGACATACTTTCACTAAATTAATAAAAAAAATTCTGAATTTTTTTTAAAGTGCGACGTATATATAGCAATCATACAGAAATATCATTGGTTGTTGCAAGTGTACATAAAAATATCAATATTTGGTTGGCGGATTATATGCAGCACGTGTTACATTTTCACATTATCTAACACATGCGCCACTAATTACTTGCATGTCAATAACAAACAATTCAAAATACAAACGATTGTCGAATCATACGTCCTTTAAATTTCAAAGATTGAAATGTTCCTTTATTTACTGTCAGGTATAATGCTGTCGCCTTAAAAAATTAAAAGGTGTATTAATATTTCGTCAACATTCACTTAGGCCCAACTGTTATGTTTGCAATGAATATATTTGCAAAAATAGTGAAAAAACATTGATGGCGACATATAAATAAGTGCTAATAATCCGTCATGCTAGTCTATAGGATGTCATACATATATACTAGTATTCATCCCAAACAAACATTTGCAATTCTGCCTGAGTGGATGTAGACAGCATTATTACATTAAAAAAAATATATTATTGATTATTGCGACGGCGATATACAAAATAAATCTAAATGTGATTGGTTATTGGTTGTAAATAAATGATATTCGGTTGGCTGATTGCATGTCTCACGTGTTCACTATAACTTTCTTTGCATGTCTCACGTGTTCACTATAACTTTAAAGTGTAACAAAAGTTTTTGCTTGTCGGTTTATGTTTCACGGGTTCATAACTTGCTGGTTAACTCCTTATAAACAAATCATGCGACAGTATTAAAGCAACATAAAACAAATTATTTTACTTACGGTTTATTGAAATAAATTGTGATTGCCTTGTATTCATGCGGCTACAAAGTAAATGCCAAAAATTAAAGAGATCCCTCCTGTCGGACAATAGACCTCAAAGTAAAAAATAAACTGACCCCTTTTATAGACAACTATGACACACTGTAGGCATGTATGACACAGTACACACGGATGACACACTGTAGACAAGTATGACGGCTTCCCCGTCATAACATAATTAATACTGCGACATAGATGTAATATTAAAGATTATCTAAGACATCGAGATCGTTCGATCGTTACATTAAATGGGCGTCATACATGACGTATTTATATTAATAATAATTGTTTTAGAATTACAATAAATAAAAATTACTATTGTTAACTGCTAATTTATATTTTTTTTTAAAGTCTATAAAAGGGAATTTAAAATGGAGTCTAATCACCTATGCTTTACAAGAGCTGTAGGTCCAAGAGCTACAAGACTGTTTAGATATTTATTTACATTGCTTATTTATTTATTCTCTTGCTGCTATTTTTATCTTTGTCATGTCTGCGCCTGGTAAAACAAAGTCAGGGCGCAGCATACAATTTAATCATGAGCAAAACAAAGTTTTAGTGACCCTTGTTTTACAGCATTACGATTTTATTATTGGTTCTAAAGCCCAGAAAACCTCGCTCTCCAGGAAAAAACAAATCTGGGGAGCAATCGCTGACAGTGTGTCCGCCGAAGGGAATTATCCAAAACTGGCGGATGCATGTAAGAAAAGGTTTTCGGACATCAAAAGACACTTAAAGGCCAAGCTGGCCAGGGAGTTACAGTCTGCACGTCGGACCGGTGGTGGTGAGCCATATGTGGCTGAACTTACTGAATATGAGGTTCAGCTGCGGGAGAAGCTGGGAGCAAACCTAACGCTCGGTCTGGATTTAGTGGGGCATGATACTGATGAGTTGGCAGGTAAGATGATATTACTTGAAATCTTCATGTTGCACATTTTTGTGATTGTTCCATCAAATGTTTATTAAAGGGACATAACACCAACATTTTGTATTTTATGATTTAGAAATAGAATTTAATGTAGAACATAATTTAAAGTTACTTATATTATCTAATTGGTTTGATTCTATTCAGATTATTTGATGAAAAGCATATCTATATATGCTCAATAGCTGCTGATTGGATGATGCACATAAAAGCATCATGTGATTTGAAAAACATTGTGCATTGCTTTCTCTTCAAATAATGAAATTTTACAAATAGAGAAAAAGAAGATATGAAAGTCAATAGAAATGTGTTTTACATTTATATTCTCAATCGGAATCATGAAAGAAAGATTTCGGTTTAGTGACCCTTTTAATATCATTATGTGCAATATTACTCATATTTTATTTCTTGTATTTTGTTGAAGCATCTACCAGTGCAGCAGCTGCTGTGGCTGCTGATGCTGAATCCCAGAGTGAAGATGATGAAGATGAAGATAATACACTGCTATTGCCCGTCAGTATCCACACTGAATCCAGCCACAGCTTCTCCTCGGCCGCCACGCACCCGGACATTATGTGCAGCACCCCTGATGTAGCAAGCATTGGCCGATCTACAGGTATGTTTAATATTATTAGCTTGCTTTGAATTTATTTGTTTTCACTTGTCTGATTGGTCTAAATTCTAAATATGTATATTCATTTTTATTTATCTAGTTGATGTCCGAAGGGCTTTAGGACCACCTCCAAGATCTACGATCTCCTCCTCAGGTAAACGAAAAAATAAAAATAGAATGTTATCTTACTATCTTTCTTTGAAAATCCTGAATGTAAGCTTAAAAGACAGGCCATTTTGGATTTACCACCTGGGTACCGCTTTTTCATTGTTCTCTATATGTAACCATCCAATCAAAAAACGGTCGTAATTTTATTTAAAAATAATGTGCCTGATGGTATTATTACTTTGTATAGATTTTCAAGGAAATTTAAAAAGAAAATCATTATTGATAATAGGATTAACTAATAATCTTGATTAATATGTAATGATCTATCTGAATCATGTAAGTTTAGTTCTTTCTAGACTATCACTTTGATGATCATTACATATATTTTAATTTACAACTCTTTAGAAATTAAAATGAATTTTATGTTTGGATAATCACCTGTGTATTGCATGACCATTCTTTGAGGCCTATTTACAAAACAACAGTGCGGATCAGGTATGACAGACATAGCTGAATGTGTAGAGCAATAAGTTCTCAGAAATCAGAGCAGGTGGACAGGGTTATGGAGCAGGGGTCTTTAGACTGTTGCTTCATAAGAGTTTTTTTCAAAGAGTCAGTATACTCCCAATAAACACAGCCCTTAAAGCTACATAAGGAGATTGATAAATGGACCTCTATGTCTCTCTCTCTCTCTCTCTCTCTCTCTCTCTCTCTCTCTCTCATATTTTAACCGACAAATGGAGTTGTAGTTACAAATTTTATTGCAAGCATACAGGCTTTACACAACATGCATTTATCATCATACGTATAAAGAAAGCTGCTCCATACCCTTGACGCTATTCACCACAATTGAGTCTGATCTTGTTTATTGAACAACACAGTGCTGACGGGCCATTGTCCATGACTCTGAAGGGGGCATTCTCTACATTCAGTGAGTTATTGTGGACATGATCTGCACTGTTGGATCATGTCCAACCGAAAAAAGAAAAATAGGCCTAGAATATATTCTATGTGCAACATCATTGTCAATACTTCAGCTCATAACACCATTAGTGGTGCTTGTAAACATGTCATTGATTAATAAACAGAATAAACCGAGTTTTATATTGTTTAATGTATAACATTGATGTGTTAAAAATGATGTTGTACGGTCATTAATTTTTAAAAAAATTGAATATGATATTTTTGATACTAAGCCACTTTAAAAGTATAAATTAATATACACATTCTTATTTAGTTTATAAATTTCAGAGAACATACAATATACAAATCAGTAATGTTAAAATACTGTGTCTTAACAATTTGATTGTGTTATGATTGATTTAAGATATATGTTTAATATCATATGCATTTAATACTTCCAAATACATTAAGTTAACTAACAATATATATTTTATTTTTAATTTCTTTAGATGTAGAGCGCTCATTACTGACTTCGGAGGAGATCGACTGTTGTCTTCGTGAGCTGAGAGATTTCACAGAGGAGTCGTCCCTGGGAGAGAACCTATTTCCAGAATCACAGGATCAGGGACTCTCCCAGGGAACATCAGAAATAGGTTCTCTCAGCCGTTCTGCCCCTCCTGACCCCGAACAACCAGCTGCTTTGGACCCTGGTGACCCTCATGCCCCTGTTGGTCATGCCCCATCAGCTCATGGCCATGCTGATCCTGGCCACCGACTGCCTCGCATCACTGATGAGGAGGCAGTCGGGGAAATGTTAGATCTGGCCAGGCAGTACCGGGCAGAACACCGTGAGTTGCGTGGGGCATTACGCTTATCTATTGACCAACAGGGGCAGATATTAGATCGGGTCATCTCAGTAGATAGGGAAAGATTAGATATAGAAAGGGAAAGGTTTAGAGTAGAAACAGCTAGATTAGATTTAGAGAGGGAAAGATTTGAATATGAGCGACGTAGGGACAGTATCAGAATAGAGTTAGAGAGGGAACAATTAGAATTAAATAGACGCATGGATAGTTGTCGATTAGAATTGGAGAGGGATAGGTTAAATTTGGATAGGGAAAGATTAGCTTTTGAGAGGGCCAGAGCAGCTGAAGACCAGCTAGAACGGCAGCGTCGGGAGAGGGTGGACGAAGACAACAGGGTTTTAAATCGTCAGATGATTTTAAACTTTGGGAGAAGGGCAACAAGGGAGAGATCACCCCCCCTCTCTCCCTCACCCAAAAGAAAAAAAGATTAGGGTGTTTTAATGTGCTCATTTTATTAGGGTTTTTAATCTAAGTTTATTTTTCAATTATTTTAAAATTTAAAAATATGAATAAAATATTTTTAAGTTTTAAAGTAAATGTCTTGATGTTTTTATGATTTTTAATTTAAAAATATGTCAATAATATTTTTAAATTATGTTAAAAATGTCGATGTTTTTACTATTTTTAATTTTTGAATATGTAATGAATATTTTAAAATTAAATAAATGTCGATGTTTTTATGTTTTTTTAATTTAAAAATATGAATAAAATATTTTTAAATTATTAAATTTTGTAATCTTTTTATTCTTTTCTATTTAAAAATATGTATACAATATTTTTAAATTATTATATGTTTTTCTCTTTTTATGAGTATTAATTTAAAAATATGATTAAATTTTTTTATTCTATTTTGAAAATAAAAATATTTTTTTAAACATTAAAAAATGTGTTTGTTATTACTTGATTCACACGTTAAAAATGACTGATGTTCTAATTGAATGCATAAGTAATATATTAAAGGGACACTAAACTCTAAATCTTTCATGAATCATATAGAACATACAAATTTCAACAACAATACAATTTAATTCTAATATTTATTTTGCTTAATATTTTATATATACTAATTTGAAGAAAAAAAAATGCACATGGGTGAGCCAATCACATGAGGCTTCTATGTGCTGCAACTAATCAGCAGCTACTGAGCATATCTAGATATGCTTTTCATCAAAGAAGATCAAGAGAATTAAAAAAATAGATAATAGAAGAAAATTTGAAAGATGTTGAAAAATGATTTATCTTTCTAAATCATGAAATAAAAAATGTGGGTATCATGGCCCTTTAAATACTCTTATTATTAAATGTTACATTTAATAAACATATAACATTTTATTTTATTAGAAGATTTATAATATTGAGCTTTTGTCTAAAATGTTATTATAATAAAGTGAACTTGAATCAATATTTATGTTTAAAATATTAATTGTTAACATGTGATATTCACATTTTAAAACACTTTTGCTAATTGTTTTTATATCTTTATTTTAAAATTAAAGTCCATACCCTTGGACAGAACTTATTTATTGGTGGATGAATGTATACACCAATCAACAAGAACAACCAAGGTAGTTCAACAAAATGGGTTGGCATGTAAAGTTACAGAAATGAATTTTTTTTTTTAAATATATAAAGATTAGTTTTAAAAAAAATTGAATAATTAATAATTTTATTACATTTGTATGCTCTATATAAATAACACATAAAAAATCATTAAGTTCGGGGGTCTCTTTATTCGTTAAAACATTATAAAAAATATATTTAGAGAGAGAAAACACTTAATACATAGAGATATTGAAAGAGAGAGGGTTTGTGGTAGAGAAAGAGGGAGGGATTGTGAGAGAGAGAGATGGATTGTGAGGGAGAGAGGGAGAGAGAGGCGATTGTGTGAGAGAGAGAAAGAGGGGGGATATTGTGTGTGAGAGAGAGAGAGAGAAAGAGGGGGGATATTGTGTGTGAGAGAGAGAGAGAGAGAGAGAGAGAAAGAGGGGGGATATTGTGTGAGAGAGAGAAAGAGGGGGGATATTGTGTGTGTGAGAAAGAGAGAGAGAGAGAAAGAGGGTGGATATTGTGTGAGAGAGAGAAAGAGGGGGGATATTGTGTGAGAGAGAGAGAGGGAGAGAGAGAGAGAGAGAGAAAGAGGGGGGATATTGTGTGAGAGAGAGAGAGAGAGAGAGAAAGAGGGGGGATATTGTGTGAGAGAGAGAAAGAGGGGGGATATTGTGTGTGTGAGAAAGAGAGAGAGAGAGAGAGAAAGAGGGTGGATATTGTGTGAGAGAGAGAAAGAGGGGGGATATTGTGTGAGAGAGAGAGAGAGAGAGAGAGAGAGAGAAAGAGGGGGGATATTGTGTGAGAGAGAGAAAGAGGGGGGATATTGTGTGTGTGAGAAAGAGAGAGAGAGAGAGAGAAAGAGGGTGGATATTGTGTGAGAGAGAGAAAGAGGGGGGATATTGTGTGTGTGAGAAAGAGAGAGAGAGGGAGAGAAAGAGGGTGGATATTGTGTGAGAGAGAGAAAGAGGGGGGATATTGTGTGAGAGAGAGGGAGAGAGAGAGAGAGAGAGAGAAAGAGGGGGGATATTGTGTGAGAGAGAGAGAGAGAAAGAGGGGGGATATTGTGTGTGTGAGAGAGAGAGAAAGAGAGAGAGAGAGAGAGAGAGAGAAAGAGGGTGGATATTGTGTGAGAGAGAGAAAGAGGGGGGATATTGTGTGAGAGAGAGAGATTGTGCGGGGGGAATGTGAGTAAGAGAGAGGAATTGTGAGGGGGGATTGTGAGAAAGAGAGAGAGAGAAAGAGAGAAAGAGAGAGAGAAAGAGAGATAGAGAGAGAGAAAGAGAGAAAGAGAGAGAGAGAGATTGTGCGGGGGGAATGTGAGTAAGAGAGACGGATTGTGATGGGGGGATTGTGAGAAAGAGAGAGAGATAGAAAGAGAGAGAAAAACTGTGATGTAGATAAAGACAGGCCGCACCAAAAAAAACATGTATAGAACTGTAGTGCATTGCTGCTAGGTAAATTAATGAAAAACATAATAGTATCTTAGATTTTAGATTATTATAATGTGACCGTTAAAATTAATATACATAACATTGAGCTCATGCACGTTAAAGGGACAATGAACCAATGAATTTCTTTTATTTATTATGCAGATAGAGCCTGACATTTTAAGCAACCTTTTAATTTACTACTATTCACTGATGTTCTTCATTATCTTGTTAGATTAATTGTAAATGCAAGAATGTAATTATTTTATCTGGAACATTTATGGTAATAAACCTGTTTATTCTAAAACACAAGTATGCCTAAATTAATAAAATAAAATGGTCATTTTCCAAAAAAAATAACAAGATTAACACATTAATAAATATTTATTGTTAGAGCCTTACAAATAACAAAAGAGTCAAGTGTAGATCTTTAAAAAATGTGTTTAATGAGATTTTATTAAACATGTGTCTCATCAACTTTACATTAAACAATAGCAACATATTCAAAAATAAACCATTTTCAATCAATGGCTTTACAATGATATACAATTTCATTCATAGAAGCGACAATATTTGCTCAAAGGTAATCCAAAATATAGCAGCTTTTGGATTACAAATAATAATGTAAAGTAAAGAAAAACACAAATAAAAACTGTATGTTGCACAATCAACCTTCTTGCCCAAAAACCCCCTGGATATAGACTGATCGAGCTTGGACACCCAGAGCATTGTGCTCCATGTCTGGGTCGATGAATTCACCATATTCATTGTCCAAGCTCTCCATATCTATATCCGGGATTTTTAGGGCAATATTGTGCAACATACAGCAAACCATAAAAATTAAGGAGACTTTGGAGGGGGCGTACTGAAGGACACCACCAGAGATGTCCAAGCAGCGGAAACGGCTCTTCAGCACGCCAAAGGTGCGCTCAATGACACATCTTGTTGACTTGTGTGCACGGTTGTAGCGCACCTCTTCCACTCCGTTGGGGTTTTGGACGGGTGTGAACAGCCACGGAAGACACGGATACCCAGAATCACCTTAAATAACAAAATAGAGAATTGACATTAGCAATATGAATGATTTAAAAATTTCATATACATATGGTTAAAGCATTGTTTTTCAACCAATGGGCCGTGGCACACTAGTGTGCCATGTCAGAGATCCTCAGGTGTGCTGTGGTTGACAACAGTGCAGTTGTGTACCTCTTTCAAAACTCAAAATATTGGGAGGTATTTGACGGGATCATCAGGCATCATTTACAACCATGACATTGACATTGATTCACAGACAATCACTATGATTGATTGTGAATGAGTGTCAATATGTCATGTATATTTTGTAGGAGGCATTGCATGACAGCACAGTACAGTGTGTGTGTGTGTGTGTGTGTGTGTGTGTTTGTATATATATATATATATATATATATATATATAAACATATATATATATATATAAACACATATATATATACACATAAATATAAATTAAAAATATATTATATATATATATATATATATATACATACATATATATATATATATATAAACACATATATATATATATATATATATATATATCCTGTATAAGGCTACAATGTATGATTTAGTAACATATTTAAATGTAATAAAGTGTGCCACGGACAATAAAAGGTTTCAAATCACTGGGTTAGAGTATGTAATAGATATTTACCTATCAGGATTCCCTCTGGCATTTGGCCCTCCTGGAACCGATGGTAGATGGCAGAATTCCGGAGGATGAAGGAATCGTGATTGCAGCCAGGGAGTCCAGATCGAACACTCATCACCCTCAACCTGGCGTCACAGATGACCTGGATATTCAGCGAGTGATTGAATTTCCTATCCCGGTAGGGCTCTTCTTCATCCCTGGTAGGCTGCACTAGGATGTGAGTGCAGTCGATGGCCCCCAATACCCTTGGCAATCCAGCTCGATGGTAGAACTGGAGCTTGACAGCATGCCACTCCTCCGGTGTGTTTGGGAAGTGGACATGATGGACTAGGCGTCGGTGCAAAGCATCCAGGACAACCTTCAGATGACGTGAGAAGGTTGTCTGGCTCATACCAACGCCTAGACCTGTCACAGCCTGGAATGACCCAGTTGCCAAGAAATAGAGGACCGCAAGAAGCTTTACCATCCCAGGGATTGCCCTTGTTCTTCTAGTGAGTGGCTCGAGAGAGTCCGCGATCTCGACATAGAGCCTCTCAATAGAGGCCCTATCCAGTCGGAATCGACGGATCACCTCTCGGTCACTGAGGGCATGGAGCCCAATCCTTGGGTAGAAAACCCTTGGCACTCGCCGGCGTCTTCCATGTTGTATTGCAGCCATCAACACCCGTCTTGCCCTGCGTCTCCTTAATAAAAGCACAAAATTGACTACATTGAGGATGTCCATCCTCAAACCAAGAACCAAACAATGATAATGAAAAGCAGTGATTGAACAGCCCCTTATATAATGCCTAGTTTCACAGATGTGAACGTTTTCAGTAATTAATTAAATTGGTGCAGCAATCATTACCTAAGCCATGACTTGCACATTTCGTTAAGTATCGCGTCATATAACGCTCAATTAAAGTGACTAATTGATCAACTACTAAATACTAGTGACGTATATGTCTTTTTTATCGCGTCATTTGACGAGCACAATACGATGTTCATAAACATATCTTATTGAGCCATTCAGGTGTGTATCACCTGTAAGAAATGCAGGTGTCTGTTTAATTATCAAAATTATTTATTCAAAACACATGAGTATGTTGCTCTAGTTTCAATGTTATTTCATATTTTTCTGTTTGGATGGCAGCATTATGAAGGTGAAAAAGGTCAGTGATTACTGTGTTTTACTATTACATATTAGAGAATTAAGATTTTTCAATCCTAAGTATCAAAAAGAATGCTGTGTTGAACATTATGTGAAATATTTTGTTATTCTTGATGTGATTCCTAATAACATTTACAAATCAAATGTTTTTTTGAAAGTGCAGTTAAACATTGACATAAAGCTGACATTTATAATTATTGTAGCTACAAAAAGGGATCCTAGCAAATGACTGAAATCATTTCAATGTATTTTTATAGTACATAGTTACACAGTGACATAAAGCAATGAAATTTATAAAGGCATTTTATCTCCAAAAAGGTATACTAGCAACTGACTTAAAAACATGACTATCAAACATTATCCTAGTGATTTACCTTAGCCTCAACGATGCTGCCATCCAAACCAAATCAGAAATCATATAATGGCGATGTAAATTTGCATTTGTTTTTGATAATTGATTGATAGTCTAATTTGTATTGTGTGTAATTAAATAATAGCCTCTTTTGTATTGTGTATAATTAATTTATAGCATTATTGCTGTGCATTGTTTTCATTCTTTTCCTATCCTTTTGTGTGCATGTGTTTTTATTTTTCAAAATGGAACATTTGCTGTGCATTGTTTTCATTCTTTTCCTATCCTTTGTGTGCATGTGTTTTTAATTTTCAAAATGGAACAATTGCTGTGCATTGTTTTCATTCTTTTCCTATCCTTTGTGTGCATGTGTTTTTAATTTTCAAAATGGAACAATTGCTGTGCATTGTTTTCATTCTTTTCCTATCCTTTGTGTGCATGTGTTTTTAATTTTCAAAATGGAACAATTGCTGTGCATTGTTTTCATTCTTTTCCTTTCCTTTGTGTGCATGTGTTTTTAATTTTCAAAATGGAACAATTGCTGTGCAGTGTTTTCATTCTTTTCCTATCCTTTGTGTGCATGTGTTTTTCAGTTCCATAAACTGTAACAAGTGTCCAAAAAAATTTAGAATTTCAATTGTTTTATTAGGTGACATGATCGACTCGAGCCCATTGACTACTATAGGATCCGCGACCTCTGAGGCGGCGCATTGAAGATGAGGTACGCTGCGTCGGATAAGACGCGAGCGTAAATGGTCATTTTTTGATAACTATCAGAAAGCTTCTAATTGTGTCGAATAGCAGGGCGAAAGCATTGAATCCGCAAGTTTTCCAGAGGTTTTCTATTCGAATCGATCTGTGTCGGATTGAGAGCGCCGAATCGTATATGACGTCACCAAAAATCAACTACGGCCGATTTAGACACTTTGATAACTGAGGCGAAGCCAGTTCGCGACGTGTACGACGCGGATTTTCGGCGGATTACAAGTAGACCTTTTGATAACTACCCCCCATTGTATACTTCTATTCCTGCCATTCTTAACTTATAGAGATGTAAATTGTATTGAGGTATGTGATACTTAGTGAATCTCTAGATTACTATAATCAAAATAAAGAATCAACCTCTTAATGCTCTTAATGTGACTGGTAAAGAGCTGTGATAGTAGTGGGTTATCTGTCTTGGAGTGTTAATTCCCAGTTTATTATGACCCAATTTCTAGTTATACTGACTCAATAGAAATATCGTAGAGGATCGCATAGGCAAATAATCTTAGAGATTTCGATTAGTTATTCCCACGGGTTTAGAGATTAATTCAAGTGGTAACTGTTAGAGTACGGGTGTTATTCTCTTCTAGAGTTTGCAAATCAACTTTTAGTTTCCAATGCTGGAATGGCAGTGGGTTATACACTTAACTCTAATTGTGTCATTATTTCACACATTTTATGAGAAATCTCATGTATTGGAAGTATCAAAGAATACTTCCTAAGTATCTTTACAACAATTAATCTCTCAAGATTGTATCTGTGTAATTATTGTCCAATCTTGAACCAATTTATTAAAAATAATAATGCGCTTAGGAGCTTTGATAAAAATTGTTGTTCTATAAGATCAGAGTTATGCTGTAAATGCTCAGTTACTTATAATGTAAGTGTCGATTTTATAAAACTCCTATACGTTTTTATTGGTAATATGTATGGTCAAATGGCAAGTGAAAAATACAATTTTAAATATCGGAACATGTAATTTGATTAACTTCGTTTTGGCACTTGAAATCACCCAAATCTCTGTGCAGTGTTATGTTAGATTACATTTAGTTATTCACTGTGATGTTCATTGGCTGGCTTAAAATAGCTTCGCAATGTCAATGCTGCTTGTTGTGCTCTATCAGGTACAAGCGTGTTAATGATCTAAAGGAGTACAAGTAAATTTCATGATAAGTTGCAACCAACAATTTGGCCACAATGTTTACTTCTTATTATCCTGTATTATAACAGGTAATATACAACCGTATTTGTTGCAACTTGCCTTAATATTTGTACTCTTATCATAAATTCAATGCTTTCGTAACACCTGCACACAGCATAACTAACTGTAACAGAGTTTGGTTATTGTGCCTGTTACTGTTTATTTTGTGCTCATCCGTTACTGTACCAGTATGAACATTGAGAGTAAGGGAGCGATGTATACCATCCTCTCTTTCACTCCACATTAATCGTATCCTTGCCAGTGGCTAACAGACAACCTGCATGTCTCAGCGTGTTAAACGCTATAGATAATGGCATAGAGGAGGCTTGAATAGAACAACGTAAAATGAATTAATTGAATTAACGACTACAGTAAGTAAAAGTCAGCTTAAGGCTTAACTAAAAACACAGGCGCTCCAAGGACTCCTCACCATTTCCCTAACTCTTCTGACATGTTTCGCCGTGAACCGGCTTTTTTAATGTTAGTTTAAACTTAGTTTTTTTTTTATTTCACAGATAAGTTTTTATTGTAAAAGTTAAGTTATATTATAAAATGTCAAATTGTAAGTTATATTGTAAATTTCCTTTAAAATGTGATTTTATCTGCCACAGACATGTGGATGTCACATATAAAATCCTTTCCTCTGGTTGCGCACAACCTTACAGCTGCACAGCCTCACTGTCTAAGAGCAACACAGCTGTACTAGTGACATCACGCCAGTACAAATATAGATATAATATAACATTTTCTATTTGATTTGGTTGACAAAAAAAATACTTTAAAAATGGATTCTTCTAAGATTGTTAGGGGATTTTAACTTAACATATTGTAGTCTGTGTGCTTTAGTACACAGTCTAAATTTAATAGTTATTCAATAGGATGCTTTAAATTGTTCATATAATTTTATTTTTTTATCAGTGTCCCTAGCAAAATATCAGCTAGATTACGAGTTTTGCGGTATGAGTGAAAAAGCAGCGTTAAGGCTCATAATGCTGCTTTTTCACTACCGCTGGTATTACGAGTCTTGCAGGTTTAGGGGCACTGCACACTTTTTTGGCCTTAACGTAAATTAAAGTCTTCTTTCAATGGGACTTTCCATAGCGCCTATATTACAAGTTTTTTCTGGGAGGACAAAAAGTGAGCGGTACAGCCTATCCCGCAAGATTCGTAATGCAATCTAAATTCAGTAGTTATGAGTTTTACGCTACAAAGCTGTAGCATAAAACTCATAACTAAAGTGTTAAAAAGTACACTAACACCCATAAACTACCTATTAACCCCTAAACCGAGGCCCTCCCGCATCTCAAACACTAAAATAAAATTATTAACCCCTAATCTGCTGCTCCCGACATCGCCACCACTATAATAAACATATTAACCCCTAAACTGCCGCACTCCGCCTCGCAAACACTAGTTGAATATTATTAACAACTAATCTGCCGCCCCTAACATCGCTGCCACCTACCTACATTTATTAACCCCTAATCTGCCACCCCCAACGTCGCCGCCACTATACTAAATTTATTAACCCCTAAATCTAAGTCTAACCCTAACACCCCCTAACTTAAATATAATTAAAATAAATCTAAACAAAAATTGCTATCATTACCTAAATTATTCCTATTTAAAACTAAATACTTACCTGTAAAATAAACCCTAACTAGCTACAATATAACTAATAGTTACATTGTATCTAGCTTAGGGTTTATTTTTATTTCACAGGCAAGTTTGTATTTATTTTAACTAGGTAGAATAGTTACTAAATAGTCATTAACTATTTGCTAACTACCTAGCTAAAATAAATACAAATTTACTTGTAAACCCTAACCTGAGTTACACTAACACCTAACATTTAAAATAAAATAAAATAACTAGCTACAATATAACTAATAGTTACATTGTATCTAGCTTAGGGTTTATTTTTATTTCACAGGCAAGTTTGTATTTATTTTAACTAGGTAGAATAGTTACTAAATAGTCATTAACTATTTACTAACTACCTAGCTAAAATAAATACAAATTTACTTGTAAACCCTAACCTGAGTTACACTAACACCTAACATTTAAAATAAAATAAATTACCTAAATTAAATACAATTACCTAAATTACAAAAAAAACACTAAATTACACAAAATAAAAAAGGAAATTATCAGATATTTAAACTAATTATACCTAATCTAATAGCCCTATCAAAATAAAAAAGCCCCCCCAAAATAAAAAAACCCTAGCTGTTACAGAAGCATTAGTTATTTTGTTGTGAAGAGCTTATTTCCCAGCAGCAATGCCTGAACCAGCAAGCCAGCGCCTAAGAAGGGCTCCAAGAAAACCGTAACAAGTATCATTTCATAAAGAGTTAACTCTTTTTTTTCAGCTTTTAGAAACTATTGTCTAATCACCTCTGGAGCCAGACTGCTAATTGATAAGATGAACTTGTAAACTTGTTATCTTAAGTACTGTAATCCTATTGTGGCCTGTCAAAGGACAGTGCTCTCTATCTAAATGTGTGATGGGGGATTTTGTGCTTCCCCCCCTCTCCCCCTGGGAGTGCCCTGTGTGCATGTAACCTTAATAAAAAGCAGGCTGGGCATCCCAGTCCTGAGTTCTTGTTTGACCCTCAATCGCAGCGTTGACTCGTTTTTGTGGGCAGAAGGGTATCCTAGCGGTACTGCAGCTAAGGGAGATTATTCTATATTTGCGAGACTCATATAGAATACTATGGAAAGCAGCTTCTCCCCTCTTTAGCAATAGGGATCCAGGCTACTAAGCGGTCCATCTCTCAGCGAGACTAAGGGTAACCGTAACATTTGGCGGCAGCGGCGGGATTTTCCTGGATTTCCTAGGAGAGGTACAGAACGGATGGAGAGCGCTTACGAAAAATTGAAGCGTACAACCCAAAAGGATTTACTTGAAAGCAGAGGGGGGTACGCCAGCAACCGGCCGAGGAGAGAGCTGATCGCAGAATTGACCGAACTGGATCAGAGCTTCACAATGGCGGAAACACCGACCACGATTAGTGACGAAAAAACCAGGATTGTTCGGGAAAGGCTCTCATTATACGGGCCGAACCCCTCCATGGAATTGGTACAGCAGTTGATGGCAGAGGCGGACGAGGATATACGAGAGACTCGAGCCCACGAACTCAACCTAGCGAATGCACACCACAATGCTGAAGCCCCGCAGGTAATCATCCCTGTCGAAAATGCTGGGAGGCCCAAGATACCCTATGCGGCATTTCGACCCTTCCTAGAGAGCGAGACAGGGATTGATGAATATTTGGCGGACTTCGAAAGGCAATGTGCCCTGCACCAGATTCCCAACAGAGAGTGGCCCACGATATTGTCTGGGAAACTATCCGGGCGAGCCCTGGAAGCCTTTCGTACTCTGGGTGCTGAGGAAGTGACACAGTATGAGCTAGTTAAGGAGACACTGTTGCGACGGTACGCTGTAACTCCGGACACGTATCGCCGACAGTTTCAGGGCACGGAAAAGAAGCCTAACGATACCCATATGGAATGGGCGCACCGAATGCGGAGAGCGGCAAATCACTGGCTGAGCGGAAGTAAAGCGGTGACTGGGGAGGAAATTTTACAATTGTTTCTCTTAGAACATTTTTATAATGGCATGGAACAGCAAGGGAAGGAATGGCTGCGAGACAGGCGGCCTTCTACCTTAGAAGAAGCAGCCAAATTGGCCGATGAACATTATGACTCCCGTCTTCACGAACCCATGAACTACCGAGCTCCAGCACGGGTCGAACCCAGAGAGGTTTACCGTGCACCCCCTCGTACTGAATTCCGAGCCCCGGTGCCCACAAGGCCCGTCCGACACTCAGGACCACCCAATAACAGCTCTGAGCGTCCCAGACCGACTTGCCACCGATGCAAGCAACCAGGGCATTTCATGGCTAGCTGCCCCCTTAATACGCACCAGACACCCAGGAATTACAATTACCCCTCTGGGTCCTATCGTCCGGCCCGGGCCCTCTGTGTTAACCAAGAGGCCCCTATGGAGGGATATGTGGGGCCGCTTCACGAGGCAGACCCTGTATATGCTGCCTCAGATAACCGCCAGCACCATCGGCAGAGGGTATGGCTCGAGGGGCGATCTACCGAGGGATTGCGAGACACAGGGGCTACTATCACGCTGGTACAGAGTCATTTGGTGCCAGAGCACAAGCGATCCGGACAGACTGTGGCCGTTAGAGTGGCGGGGGGGGATGTGTACAAAATTCCAACAGCTAAAGTGCATCTTGATTGGGGAGCGGGAAAGGGGGCTGTGAACGTGGGCCTAATGGATAATTTACCTGCCGAAGTACTACTGGGCAACGATTTGGGCCCCATGACTTCTGCCTATGCTCCAGTATGCAACAACGAGGCGGACCCAGTGACTACACGGGCCCAAGCCCGGACGGAGCGAGGGCTCTCACCAGTGCGGGAGACACAGGTAAGAGCTACCCCGACCTTGCCTGACAGGTTAGGCCCCATACCCTGGGACACCCCAGATGCTTTCGAGGCAGAGTCTAAGACTGACCCGACCTTACAAAAGTACCGGGAACGAGCAGAGACCGGAGGGGGCGGGGCAGATAACGAAACATTCTTATGGGAAAAAGGGAAACTATACCGCTGGACAGAGAAAAGGGGACAGCGTAGGCGACAGCTGGTAGTGCCCCACAAATACCGTCAAGAAATCCTCAAAATAGGCCACGACATCCCCTTAGCAGGCCACCTAGCCGTTACCCATACCCTACACCGCATTACTCACACGTTCTTTTGGCCAGGGGTGCACGCTGACGTTAGAACTTACTGTAACACCTGCGATGTGTGTCAACGAGTAGGAAGGCGAGGCGATCACCCTAAAGCCCAGCTAGTAAATATGCCCATTGTAGAGGAACCCTTCAGCCGGGTTGCTATTGACCTAGTGGGACCACTGGCTACCCCTAGTCCCTCCGGTAAGCGATACATTCTTACCGTAGTGGACTACGCTACCAGGTACCCAGAGGCTGTCGCCCTATCCAACATACAAGCGGATACGGTAGCGAATGCACTAGTACAGGTGTTCTCCCGGGTAGGATTTCCAAAAGAAATCCTATCCGACCGAGGCACCCAATTTACGGCTGAATTGACCCAACAACTCTGGCAGGTTTGCAAAATTAAGTCCCTCCTGAGCTCCCCATACCACCCCCAGACGAACGGGCTGTGTGAGAGGTTCAATGGGACCCTCAAGCAAATGCTCAAGACGTTCACTCAGGAATACCGAGACTGGGAACGCTTCCTGCCGCACCTCCTATTTGCTTATCGGGAGGTGCCCCAGGAAACGACAGGGTTCTCTCCCTTCGAGTTGCTCTACGGAAGAAAGGTACGGGGACCCCTAAACCTGATCCGGGAGCACTGGGAGGGAGAGATGGAGGCTGACGGTGTCCCCATTGTGCCATACGTGCTGGAACTCAGGGACCGAATGGAGCAATTAGCCAAATCCGTGCGGGCTAATCTCCAGTTGGCCCAGAGAAGACAGAAAGTATGGTACGATCGGGGGGCCCGAAAGAGAATCTTCACCATAGGACAAAAGGTGTTAGTACTTAAGCCGGTGAAGACAGACAAATTGCAGGCGTCCTGGCAGGGTCCCTACCAGATCGTAGAGAAAAGGGGAGACACCACTTATGTGATAGCTAGCTGCCACGACAACAATCTTAGAAAGACATTCCATGTAAACATGCTCAAGGAATATTTTGAGCGGCCAGAGAACGTGACGGCCGTATGTTGTTCCCCTCAGGAAGACCCCGACAGTTTACCCATTCCAGACCTATTAGAAAAGAGCCTCCCCACAGGTATAGTGGCGCAGGTTCAGATAGGGGACCGACTTAGCCCCACTGAAAGGGAGCAGCTCAACCAACTCCTCCAGTCTAAACACCTCACCTTCTCCCCGAAGCCAGGGTACACTACTTTAACCACCCACCAGGTAGATACTCCGGGACAAGCTCCCTTGCGCCAGGCTCCGTACCGAATCCCCGAAGCAGTTAGGACAGGAATGAAGAAGGAGATCGATGAGATGCTCCAGCTCAGGGTAATTGAGCCCTCCGATAGTCCCTGGGCCTCCCCAGTTGTCTTGGTGCCCAAGAAAGATGGGACCACCCGGTTCTGCGTAGACTATCGGAGGCTCAATGAAAATACCGTGACGGACGCTTACCCTATGCCCAGGGTAGACGAGCTACTCGATCGTATAGCCAGGGGAAATTACCTGACCACTATTGACCTCTGCAAAGGTTACTGGCAGATTCCCCTGGCCCCGGAGGCTATCCCCAAGTCGGCATTCGTCACCCCATTCGGCTTATATCAGTTTAGGGTAATGCCGTTTGGGATGAAGAATGCCCCAGCTACATTCCAGCGCTTGGTGGATAGGCTCCTGGATGGCTTCCAGAGTTTTGCTTGCGCCTACCTGGACGACATAGCGATCCACAGTGAGTCCTGGGAGGACCACTTAGCTCATGTGGGAATGGTTCTGGATCAGATCCGGGCTGCTGGCCTGACTCTGAAGCCAGAAAAATGCCACTTTGGGATGGCCGAGGTACAGTACCTGGGTCACCGGGTGGGGTGTGGAAAGCAGCGACCAGAGCCGGCCAAAATAGAAGCTGTCGCCAATTGGCCCACCCCCATCACTAAGACTCAGGTCCTAGCCTTCCTGGGCACGGCAGGGTACTATAGACGGTTCGTACCAGACTACAGCACACTTGCCAAACCCCTGACTGACTTGACCAAGAAGAACTTACCTCGACAGGTCCTGTGGTCTCCCCACTGTGAAACGGCTTTCCAGGCTCTCAAAAATGCTCTAATTAACGCTCCTGTCTTGGCGGCCCCAGCCCTTAACAAACGTTTTATCGTCCATACAGATGCTTCCATGTTCGGGCTGGGAGCCGTCCTCAGCCAAGTAGGCGAAGATGGAGGGGAGCATCCAGTTGCCTACATCAGCCGGAAGCTCCTGCCCCGCGAAGTCAGCTATGCAGCGGTCGAAAAGGAGTGTTTGGCTTTGGTGTGGGCATTAAAGAAATTGACTCCCTATTTATATGGTCAGGAGTTCACTCTGGTCACCGACCATAACCCGTTGGTGTGGCTGAACCGGGTCTCTGGAGATAACGGCAGGCTATTACGTTGGAGCTTATCGTTGCAACCCTTCAATTTCACCATTACTTACAGACCTGGGAAACAGAATGGCAACGCCGACGGGTTGTCCAGACAAACCGACCTCAGCCCCGCATAATCAGCGGTCTGGACAGCCTTAGTCTGCCCCGAAAAGGGGTCAGACCGTGTCTGCCAGAGTGTTCCACAGAAAGGGAGCACTGTTACAGAAGCATTAGTTATTTTGTTGTGAAGAGCTTATTTCCCAGCAGCAATGCCTGAACCAGCAAGCCAGCGCCTAAGAAGGGCTCCAAGAAAACCGTAACAAGTATCATTTCATAAAGAGTTAACTCTTTTTTTTCAGCTTTTAGAAACTATTGTCTAATCACCTCTGGAGCCAGACTGCTAATTGATAAGATGAACTTGTAAACTTGTTATCTTAAGTACTGTAATCCTATTGTGGCCTGTCAAAGGACAGTGCTCTCTATCTAAATGTGTGATGGGGGATTTTGTGCTTCCCCCCCTCTCCCCCTGGGAGTGCCCTGTGTGCATGTAACCTTAATAAAAAGCAGGCTGGGCATCCCAGTCCTGAGTTCTTGTTTGACCCTCAATCGCAGCGTTGACTCGTTTTTGTGGGCAGAAGGGTATCCTAGCGGTACTGCAGCTAAGGGAGATTATTCTATATTTGCGAGACTCATATAGAATACTATGGAAAGCAGCTTCTCCCCTCTTTAGCAATAGGGATCCAGGCTACTAAGCGGTCCATCTCTCAGCGAGACTAAGGGTAACCGTAACACTAGCCTAAACTAAACTACCAATAGCCCTTCAAAGGGCCCTTTGCAGGGCATTGCCCCAAAGAAATCAGCTCTTTTACCTGTAAAGAAAATACAAACACCCCCAACAGTAAAACCCACAACCCACACAACCAACCCTCCAAATAAAATCCTAACTTAAACAACCTAAGCTCCCCATTGCCCTGAAAAGGGCATTCAGATGGGCATTGCCCTTAAAAGGGCATTTAGCTCTTTTTCCGTCCAAAAACCCTAATCTAAAACTAAAGCCCACCCAATAAACCCTTAAAAAAAACTAACACTAACCCCCGAAGATCCACAGTTTTGAAGACCGGACATCCATCTTCAACAAAGCCAGGAGAAGTTCTCAGCGAAGCAGTGAGAAGTCCTCAACGAAGCCCGGAGAAGTCTTCATCCAAGCCGGCAGACGTGGTCCTCTAGACAGGAAGAAGTCTTCATCCAGACGGCATCTTCTATCTTCATCCATCCGGCACGGAGTGAGTCCATCTTCAAGACATCCACCGTGGAGCATCCTCTTCAATCGAAGTCTTCTTCCCGAATGAAGGTTCCTTTAAGTGACGTCATCCAAGATCGCGTCCCTTGAATTCTGATTGGCTGATAGAATTCTAGAATTAAAGGTGAAAAAATCCTATTGGCTGATGCAATCAGCCAATAGGATTGAGCTTCAATCCAATTCCAATCCAATCCAATGTAATCCAATGCATTCCAATCAGCCAATAGAATGTGAGCTCAATACTATTGGCTGATTGCATCAGCCAATAGGATTTTTTCACCTTTAATTTCCGATTGGCTGATAGAATTCTATCAGCCAATCGGAATTCAAGGGACGCCATCTTGGATGACCTCACTTAAAGGAACCTTCATTCGGGAAGAAGACTTTGATTGAAGAGGATGCTCCACGCCAGATGTCTTGAAGATGGACCCGCTCCGCGCCGGATGGATGAAGATAGAAGATGCCGTCTGAATGAAGACTTCTGCCCATCTGGAGGACCACTTCTGCCGGCTTGGATGAAGACTTCTCCCGGCTTCGTTGAGGAGCTCTTGCCGCTTCGCTGAGGACTTC
Organism: Bombina bombina; assembly: GCF_027579735.1. Classification (NCBI taxonomy): domain Eukaryota; kingdom Metazoa; phylum Chordata; class Amphibia; order Anura; family Bombinatoridae; genus Bombina; species Bombina bombina. The sequence goes on from NC_069503.1 coordinate 821,959,901, forward strand.
TCCAGGCTTCGTTGAGGATGGAATGTCTGGGCTTCAAAACTGTAAGTGGATCTTCGGGGTTAGTGTTAGGTTTTTTAAGGGTTTATTGGGTGGGTTTTAGTTTTAGATTAGGGTTTTGGGCGGAAAAAGATCTAAATGCCCTTTTCCAATGCCCATCCAAATGCCCTTTTCAGGGCAATGGGGAGCTTAGATTTTTTTAGTTAGGATTTTATTTGGGGGGTTGGTTGTGTGGGTGGTGGGTTTTACTGTTGGGGGGTGTTTGGAATTTTTTACAGGTAAAAGAGCTGATTTATTTGGGGCAATTCCCTGCAAAAGGCCCTTTTAAGGGCTATTGGTAGTTTAGTTTAGGCAAGGGGTTTTTTTTATTTTGGGGGGCTTTTTTTATTTTGATAGGGCTATTAGATTAGGTGTAATTAGTTTAAATATCTGATAATTTCTTTTTTTATTTTGTGTAATTTAGTGTGTGTTTTTTTGTAATTTAGGTAATTGTATTTAATTTAGGTAATTTATTTAATTTTAGTGTAATGTTAGGTGTTAGTGTAACTCAATTTAGGTTTTATTTTACAGGTACATTTGTATTTATTTTAACTAGTTAGTTAGTAAATACTTAATAACTATTTAGTAACTATTCTACCTAGTTAAAATAAATACAAACTTGCCTGCAAAATAAAAATAAACCCTAAGCTAGATACAATGTAACTATTAGTTGAATTGTAGCTAGCTTAGGGTTTATTTTATAGGTAAGTATTTAAAATAGGAATAATTTAGGTAATGATAGTAATTTTAATTTAAATTGATTTTAATTATATTTAAGTTAGGGGGTGTTAGTGTTAGTGTTAGATTTAGGTTTAGGGGTTAATAAATTTAGTATAGTGGCTGCGATGTTGGGGGCGGCAGATTATGGGTTAGTAAATGTAGGTAGGTGGCGGCGATGTTAGGGGCAGCAGATTAGGGGTTAATAATATTTAAATAGATTAGCAGTTAGTAAGTGTATGATTAGGAGTGTTTAGACTCGAGGTTCATGTTATGGTGTTAGGTGTAAACATAAATTTTGTTTCCCCATAGGAATCAATGGAGCTGCGTTACGGAGCTTTACGCTGCTTTTTTGCAGGTGTTAGACTTTTTTTCAGCCGGCTCTCCCCATTGATGTCTATGGGAAATTGTGCACGAGCACGTAAAACCAGCTCACCGCTGCCTTAAGCAGCGCTGGTATTGGAGTGCGGTATGGAGCTCAATTTTGCTCTATGCTCACTTCTTGCCTGCTAACGCTGGGTTTTTATAAACATATAATACCAGCTCTGTAGGTAAGTGAGCGGTGACAATAACGTGCAAGTTAATACCGCACCCCTCATACTGCAAAACTCGTAATCTAGCTGTATGTCTTTAATCCCTACAAATAAATTGAATACATACCTAAAATCAAACTTGGAACTGCAGTACTTTGCAGCTTGTGAGCAGGAGAACCCCAGTGACTGGTGCATGCAAACGCTGCTCCTAATTGGTTGTATCCTATTGAGGAGCTAAAATGGGTTATGACTTCACTTGGAATTTACGTTTTTAACCCCTTTTCCAAACACAGGCTTCCTTATAATCAACCACAATTCCCTTTCAAAGTGTATTACATAGGTTTTTACAGTGGTTTCCAAATTAAGATCCATTAAAAAGTCTTATAACTCTATTTATCTTAAACTTATTCAAAAACACTAGTGGCACAAGACCGCTCAACTGGACCAAGTATTCAGTAAGCACTAATATATATGCAATTTGGGTGCTCCTGTAATTCTTAACCTACAACGTTGTGCTTAAGCGAACTGTAGTGGAAATAGCTATTTGCGTTAAGCACTGTTGACATGGTGGATATTTATCTTATCCACAGTAACCTCAGCTATTTAATTTAAAGGGACACTCAAGTCAAAATAAACTTTTATGATTCAGATAGAGAATGCAGTTTTAAGAAACTTTCCAATTTACTTCCATTATCAAATTTTTCACAATCTTTTTATATTCACACTTCTGAATCATGTGCACAAGCTCACAGGGTATACGTATACTAGTCTGTGATTGGCTGATGTTTGTCACATGATACAGGGGGCCGGACAATGGGAGGAAAAATACATTTGTTAGAAAAAAATCTACTGCTTATTTGAAATTCAGAGTAAGTGCTATTGCATTGTCTTTTTATTATGTACTTGTTAATTATGCAATTTTACTGCATTGAGTGGTCCTTTAAGCACTGCTGATGACGTTATATGATGACAGTCTCACATAGTGCTTAAAGTGACACTCAAGTCAAAATTAAACTTTCTGATACAGCATGCAATTTTAAACTTTCCAATATATTTAAATTAACAAAATGTGCAGTCTTTTTATATTTACACTTTTTGAGTCACCAACTCCTACTGAGCATGTGCAAGAGTTCACAGCATATACATATATGCATTTGTGATTGGCTGATGGCTGTCACATGATACAGGGGGAGTGGAAATAGACATAACTTTGCAATTATTTAACAAAAATCTGCTACTCATTTGAAGTTCAGACAAAGTGCTATTGCATTGTCTTCTTATCATGCATTTGTTGTATTCACTGATCCTTTAAGCACAACGTTGTAGGTTAATTAAGAATTATAGCAGCATCCAAATTCCATATATAATAGTGCTAACTGAATACTTGGTCCAGTCTGATATCTGGTGATAATAAGGTTGTTATCTATACTATAATCGTGTTTGTAACACATCAGTCGGTGTCGCCAGTTGCGCATGCATCCTCAAAGGAATGTTGGCTACGCAAGGCAACCAAAAGAATGTTGGTTGCGCGTGCAGTCAAAAGAATCCCCCTGGATGCAGTAAAGCTGCATCCCGGGGAATTCCGAAAATGGCAGGGTGGGGAAAGAATCCACCCCAGGTGGATTCTTTCACTACGTTGCCATTTTTTGAATCGACCTGGATGCAGCATAGGCAAACTGAAGCCTTAAAAAAAAAAAAACACGCAACCGCACGAAATATCGAAAAAACATGTAAACGCCTGCAAGAAATAAATAAAAAACACATAACCGCCCGCACGAAGTATAACAAAAAAAACCTAACCTCCCGCACAAAGTATTAACAAACACCTAAACCACAACCCCCACATTGCAAAATAATAAACTAATTAACCCCTAATCCGCAAATAACATAATAAAAATATTAACCCCTTAACCGCCAACCCCTCACATCACAAAAAACCTAATTAATCTATTAACCCCTAAACCGACAAACCCCCAAATTGCAATAAACCTAATTAACCCATTAACCCCTAAACCGCCAACCCTAACATCTCAGTAAACCTAATTAACCTATTAACCCCTAAACCGCCAAACCCCCACATCGCAATAAACCTAATTAACCTATTAACTTCTAAACAGCCAACCCCCCACAATGCAAATAACTAACAGGTAGATTACGAGTTATGCGCGCTATAGGGAATTTAACGAATGCAACAAAAGTTGCGTTATTTCACCCTCTATAGCGCATTATATAGCGTTGAGTTCCATACCACACAAAATACAATCGCTGGTTTTTTTTTTGTTGTTTTTTTTTATTATTTTATTTGAATATAAGTAGCATATTACAAACAGTTAGGGAAAAACAAAATATACATAGTTATAATTCAGAGAAATATACCAGCATCAAAATGTTATAGCTTAAGACCAGAATCTCAGATATCTGTGCCGCCGGTCGTCATCGTCAACCCAACATTAAGCTTAGGACTATGTAACCAATAGTCAAAATTGGGTTACGTCCAAGGTCTGAATCTGTGGTCGTGGCTAACCTAACGCTAGAATCACAATCTAGAATTAGGATTATATATATATATAAATCCAGTCAGAGTACTGGGCGTAGAATTCAAAAGCGGGCAACCCAAGGTCGGTCCATGGGTCGTAACTATAACTAATCAAGCCCCAATGTTAAATGTGCTTATTTAGGGTACCTAATCTGCCCATCTCACATACAGGGGGGAGTTAGGGGGGAATCACACACAGTATGGATTAGGGGGTTAGGGAGAGAAAAAAAGAAAAAAAAAAAAAAGGAGGGGGAAGTGAAAGGAAACAAAAAGTTTTGCCCAGCAGGAGTTACTGACACTCATGCCATTCCTGCCAGGTCTCCCAATATGATTCCAGCGTGTTGGTCTCACCAGCCACATATCTTTCCATTGAGGCAAAGTGACCAACCAAGTCGCACACTTCAGCCAGTGTTGGGGGCTCGATTTGTTTCCAAGATCTGGCAATGCATAACTTCGTAGCTGCTAAGATATATATTAGCATTTTCTTGACTGGGGTGGAGATAGAGCTGGGAAAGATGTGGAAAAAGTGCAATTTGTGGAGTGAGACACACATCAATATTGAGTGTTCTGATGAGAAGCTCAATATCCTTCCAGAGTGGTATAATTTTAGTACAGGACCACCAAATGTGGACATCTGACCCCAACTGCTGACAGTTTCTCCAACAGAGCGGGCTGCACGTTTTGTAGATCAGAGATAGCCTCGCGGGCGTTCAATGCCACTTGAGTAGTACTTTGACATATGTCTCCATCACAGTCACGCAATGAAGGGTCTTTTTTTGTCAGTAAGATTGCCCTAGCAAAGTCTTCCGTTGAGATCTGCATCTCAAGGTCCCTACCCCATGCTTTCATTTGCCAAGGGGCATCTATATCCTGATCTTTGATGGGGGCTGCATAATGGAAGGACAAAGACCTGGGCATGGTTTTGCCCCGTATCCACCTTTCCTCCCATTTGGTGTTTTCTCTCAGAGCTGACCTGGGGAAGCCTCTAGATCTGATGAGGCTCATGACTCTCATGCCTTCAAATCTAGGCCACTGGGGCCCACTCTTTGTGAATACAACAATCGCTGTTTTGACATGCTCGTGCACGCTTTCCCCATAGACATCAATGGGGAGAGCGGGTTAGAAAAAAAACCTAACACCTGTGATCGCGGAATGAAAAGCTCCGTAACGCAGCCCCATAGATGTCTATGGGGGAAAACATTTTTTAATCCTAACACCCTAACATAAACCCCAAGTCTAAACACCCCTAATCTGCCGCCCCCGACATCACCGACACTTACATAATGTTATTACCCACTAATCTGCCGCTCCTGACATTGCCGCCACCTATGTAAATCTATTAACCCCTAATCTCCCGCTCCCGATATCGCTGCCACTATACTAAAGTTATTAACCCCTATTCCCTCACACCCCAACGTCGCCCACACTATGATAAATATATTAACCCCTATTCCGCCGCTCCCCGACATTGCCGACACTAAATAAAGCTATTAACCCCTAAACCTCTGGCCTCCCACATCACTACCACTAAATAAACCTATTATCTCCTAAACCGCCAGCCCCCCACATCGCAACAACCTAACTTAAACTATTAACCCATAAACCTAACCCTAAACCTAACCGTAACCCTAACCCTAAACCTAACACCCCCTAACTTTAACATAATTAAAATAGAGATAAATTAAAGTTACAATTATTAACTACATAATACCTATTTAAAACAAACCTATTACATAATACCTATTTAAATACAAACTAACTTGTAAAATAAAATCTAAGCTAGCTACAATATAAATAATAGTTATATTGTAGCTAGCTTAGGTTTAATTTTTATTTCACAGGTAAGTTTGTATTTATTTTAACTAGGTAGACTAGTTAGTAAACAGTTATTAACTATTTACTAACTACCTAGTTAAAATAAATACAAACTTACCTGTGAAATAAAACCTAAGCTGCCTTACACAAAAAATAAAAAACACTACAATTACAAAAAATAAAAAAACCTACCATTACAAAAAATAACAAACAAAATTATCCAAAACAATAAAAATTATTCCTAATCTAATACCCTTTTAAAAAATAAAAAACCCACCCCAAAATAAAAAACCCTAATCTATAATAAACTACGAAGGACCCTTAAAGGGACAGTCTAGGCCAAAATAAACTTTCATGATTCAGATAGAGCATGTAATTTTGAAAAATTTTCCAATTTACTTTTATCACCAATTTTGCTTGGTTCTCTTGGTATTCTTAGTTGAAAGCTTAACCTAGGAGATTCATATGCTAATTTCTTAAACCTTGAAGCCCACCTCTTTCAGATTGCATTTTAACAGTTTTTCACCACTAGAGGGTGTTAGTTCACGTATTTCATATAGATAACACTGTGCTCGTGCACGTGAAGTTATCTGGGAGCAGGCACTGATTGGCTAGACTGCAAGTCTGTCAAAAGAACTGAAAAAAGGGGAAGTTTGCAGAGGCTTAGATACAAGATAATCACATAAGTTAAAAGTATATTATTATAACTGTGTTGGTTATGTAAAACTGGGAAATGGGTAATAAAGGGATTATCTATCTTTTAAAACAATAAAATTTCTGGAGTAGACTGTCCCATTAAAAGGGCCTTTTTGTGGGCCCATAAAAGGGCCTTTTGTAGGGCATTGCCCTAAAGATAACTTGTCCTACAAAATAAAAACAAACACCCCCTAACAGTATACAAACCCCCACCCCCCAAACACACAAAATAAAAATAAAGTTAAACCTAATCTACCCATTGCCCTGAAAAGGGCATTTGTATGGGCATTGCCCTTAAAAGGGCATTCAGCTCTTTTTCCTGCCCTTAAAAGGGCATTCAGCTCTTTTAAGAAATGCCCAACCCCTTATCTAAAAATAAAAACCCATCCCAAAACAAAAAAAAAACATTACACAAAATAACAAACGAATTATCCAAAATAATAAAAACTATTCCTATTCTAATACCCATTTTGAAAAAACCCACCCCAAAATAAAAGAAACCTAATCTAGAATAAACTACCAATAGCCCTTAAAAGGGCCTTTTGTAGGGCATTACCCTAAAGATATCAGCTCTTTTTCTGAAAAAATACAAAGACCCACTAACATTACAAACCCCCACCCCCCCAAACCCACAAAATAAAAAAAACTATCTAAAAAATCTAATCTAATCTGTATGGGCAATTCCCTTAAAAGGGCATTCAGCTCTTTTAAGAGTGCCCACCCTAATCTAAAAAAAAACCACCTTATAAAACCTAACCCTAACCCCTCTTTAGGTACTTACAGTTGCTGAAATCCTGCTTGAACGATCTTCATCCCTGCGGCTCCATCTTCATCCAGGTGGCTCCATCTTCATCCATCGCAGGACCAGCATCTTCTTCATCCTTGTGGAGGCAGAGCGGCGATGCGCGGAGGTGGAGGTCCAGGCGAAGGTCCAAGGCGGAGGTCCAGGCGATGGTCCAAGGTGGAGGTCCAAAGCGGAGGTCCAGGGGGAGGTCCATCGATCCGACGTGGAGGTCCTCTTCATGCGATCATCCACCGCACACTGAGGATTGAAATGCAAGGTACCCCTTTTATACTGGGGATACCATTGCATTCCTATTGGCTGAAAAATTTGAATCAGCCAATAGGAATTAGTACTGCAGCTCTCATTCTATTGGATGATTCTATTGGCTGATTGAATGCAAGGTACCCCATATTTATTGGGGTACTTTGCATTCCTATTGGCTGACATTTTGAAATCAGCCAATAGGATGAGAGCTACTGAAATCTTATTGGCTGATTTGAACAGCCAATAGGATTTCATTAGCTCTAATCCTATTGGCTTATTTCAAAATTTCAGACAATAGGAATGCAAGGTACCCAAATTGATTGCAGTACTTTGCATTCAATCTTTAGTGTACGACGGACATCGGATGAAGAGGAGCCTCCATGCCGCCGAGGACCGCTGCTGTTGAAGACTGCTGCTGAGGATCCACACGTTGGGGGAGACAGCACCACCCCTCCGATCCGTGCTGCCAGTGAGGACCACCGCTAAGGATCCACAGCCCCGCACCTCCACTCCGCAATGCCCTACAAAAGACCTTTTAAGGGCTATTGATAGTTTAGTATTAGATTAGGGGGTGTTTTTATTTTGGGGGGATTTTTTATTTTTATAGGGGTATTAGTTTAGGCTTACATTTTTTATTTTGAATAGCTTTGTTTATTTTTATCTGTAATTTTACATTTTTTATTTTTTGTAATTTTAGCTTTGGGGGTTGTAGTTTTCTGTTAAATAGACTACCCTCTGGGCAGGCTTATCGCCTAGTTATATATAAATAGATAGGTTTTTGCCAGTTTTTGCTGCCTGTGAGTGCCACAGTCCAATAGTGTCAGGGTGCCAGGAATCAGACTGAGACGAGAAGAGCAAAAATAATCACACCTTTATTAATAGCTAAAAATAATAAAAAAAGGTCCACAAGACAAATAACAAGCCAGGAATCAAAACCAGAGCTGGTAGTCAGACGAGCCGAGTCAGGAGCCAAAGCGAATAGTCAGACGAGCTGAGTCAGGAGCCAAAGCGAGTAGTCAGACGAGCCGGAATCAGGAACAAGGAGAACCGCAGAGTCAGGAACAAGCCAGGGATCAGGAACCAGGAGGGACGTCAGACAGCCAGGAAATACACAGGAGCTCTCACAAACAGGTCTGAGACAATGCAAGGGCAAAAGCATACTGAACAGAGGCCCTTTAAATAATAAGTGATGACATCACAATTCGGAGACTGCATCCTGTCTCACACTGATGATGTACACCAGTCTGGTCATAAAAGGAAGTGCAGGAAATGAGCAGCATCACACAGTATGCACCAGAGTCAGCAAGAGAAGTGAGTAAAATGGCTGCCAACAGCACATGGCAAACAAAGCAGGAAAAAAACACTGACAAATAGAACTTAGTGGTACATGCCTCAGACCGTTATACCTAGGCTGACCATATTGCCGCTTTAAGAAGGGACACATATGAAAAATACATGTCAGGGTTCTTATACAAAACATTTCTTTAAACAGCCCTGACATATGTATTTTTCATATGTGTCCTTTTTTAAAGCGGCAATATGGTGACCCTTACTTTTTTATTATTATTATTTGTTTAATTCTTTTATATTTTTAGAACCTTGTGCACCTACCCTTTCAGGTATTGTTTTGTAAAATGGATTTTATTCCACCCTCCAACATAATTTCCATAGTAATGACAATATTGGTCTGTTTATGCTTCAGAAATGCATTTAAATTGTGAATTTTTTTGTTCAGTTAAAATAATTGGCTGTAGTAATATTTATTTACATACAACAGCTAAAATTATGTTGTGTACATAATTAATTTAATTATTTTTGCATATTTTTACTCAACCACTCATGGTAGGCTAAAGTTTGTCAAATAGATTATACATTACGTTCTTTCATGTAGTAATATATGAGACTGTGTCTCTTTCTCTCTGTCTCTATTTTTTTTCCTTCCTTTTCGCTCTCTCGGCTAGATAACAAGTGTTGCGGTACGGCTTTTAACGCTGAATAAATGGCAATTCCAGGAACACATATTACGAGCCTGTAACGCAACGTCCATTTCGCACTCAAAGAAATTACGTTTTTGTGTGGGATTTCCCATAACGCCGGTATTACAGGTTGTGTGTTCAGGCTAAAATGCTTGGGTTATGGCCTATACCGACACGATCCATACCACCATCTGAGAGCAGTAGTTATGGATTTTGCAACAAAAATGTTTCACAAAACTCATAACTAAAGTGTTACAAAGTACACTAACACACATAAACTACCTATTAACCCTTAAACCACCACCCTCCCGCATCGCAAACACTATATTAAACTTATTAACCTCTAATCTGCCGCCCACCCACATCGCCAACACTATAATAAAGCTATTAACCCCTAATCCATTGCTCCCCGACATCGCCGACACCCTAATAAAGTTATTAACCCCTAAACCTCTGGCCTTCGGCATCGCTGCTACTAAATAAACCTATTAACCCCTAAACCGCCAGCCCCCCCACATTGCATTACACTAAATTAAACTATTAACCCCTAAACCTAACACACCCCTAACTTAAAATTAAAATTACAATATAAATATCTTAAAATAAATAAAAACTAACCTGTGAAATAAAAATAAACCTAACATTAGACTATAAATTAACCTAACATTACTATTCTAATAAAATAAAAAAATACTGCCAATTAAAAAATCTAAATTACAAATTTAAAAAAAAACACTACGAAAAAAAACCTCTAAAATTACAAAAAAACACTAAATTACGAAAAATAAAAAACACTAAATTACGAAAAATAAAAAACACTAAGCTTACAAAAATAATAAACGAAATTATCAAAAATAAAAACATATACACCTAATCTAATAGCCCTATAAAAATAAAAAAGCCCCCTCAAAATAAAAACACCCCCAACCTACAATAAACTTCCAATAGCCCTTAAAAGGGCCTTTTGTAGGGCATTGCCCTAAGTTAAACAGCTCTTTTACCTGTAAAAAAAAATACAAATAAGTCCCCCCAACAGTAAAACCCACCACCCAACCAACCCCCCAAAATAAAAAAAACTAACTCTAAAAAAAACTAAGCTACCCATTGCCCCTAAAGGGGCATTTGTATGGGTATTACCCTTAAAAGGGCATTCAGCTCTTTTTCACTGCCCTTAAAAGGGCATTTAGCTCATTTACAAAAGCCCAAAGCCCTAATCTAAAAAAAAAAAAACACCCAAAAACAAAAACAAAACTATCACTAACCCTATAAAATCAGCTCACGGTTCCTTAAGTCCAGACATCCATCTTCATCCAGACAGTGAGAAGTCTTCATCCAGGCGGCATGGAGCATGCAGATGGTGTCACTGTGCATCATTCAACAATTCAGCGCACTTTGCACAAGGAGAAACTGTATGGGAGAGTGATGCATATTTTGTGATGCATATTTTAAATTGCTGTTGTATTTCCCCCAGAAAACAACTCTATCAAGCAGTGATTCAACCTACTCCCAGCTGATGAGTGGCAATAACCATGAAACAGCTGTCCTGGGATTGGTCTGAATCATTGTACTACCCCTAGCTAAGATTAGAAGATGTGTAATGCGGTGATGCTATGGCGTAAAGGGAAGTCTGCCTTAAAAAGCAGGCTAGAAGTAAAAAAGTGAGTCATTGTGAACCTCATTTGCATATCTCACCCAGAATCCTTTGCTGCATTGGAAACAGTGTAATCAGAGAGTTTCTGTGGTTAAAGCAAGTCTTCTGACTTGTCTAGATTTGTAAATGGTTTACTCAATGAGTTATTTTCTCTACATTTGGATTTAGTGGAGGATTTTAAACTCACTTTTCGCCTCCCCATATTTTAAATTGCTGTTGTATTTCCCCCAGAAAACAACTCTATCAAGCAGTGATTCAACCTACTCCCAGCTGATGAGTGGCCATAACCATGAAACAGCTGTCCTGGGATTGGTCTGAATCACTGTACTACCCCTAGCTAAGCTTAGAAGCTGTGTAATGCGGCGATGCTATGGCGTAAAGGGAAGTCTGCCTTAAAAAGCAGGCTAGAAGTAAAAAAAGTGAGTCATTGTGAGCCTCATTTGCATATCTCACCCAGAATCTTTTGCTGCATTGGAAACAGTGTAATCAGAGAGTTTCTGTGGTTAAAGCAAGTCTTCTGACTTGTATAGATTTGTAAATGGTTTACACAATGAGTTATTTTCTATCTCTCTCTCTCTCTCTATATATATATATATATATATATATATATATATATATATATATATATATATATAATTTTTAGATTTATTATTTTAAATATTTTAATATACAGTGTTTATAAGTGCTATATCATTTTCTGAAAGTACAGCTAGACTTCATATATTGGTGAATAATTTGAATAATTATTGTGTTTAAGTGCAAAAAAAAAACCAACAAGCAGATAAAACATTGCTTTTATTTAACTACATTATATGATAATTTCCCATGTGTTATCACTGATGCTACAGAACACATTATGCAGTTTGATGTGTTCTTTCTTCTGTGTCCATCAATCTCAATCCTTCATTGACTAAAGCATAAATTCAATTAACTGATACTAAAATGGCCTTGATAATATGATTAAGAGTTCATAGCCATAATATCATGTCTCATGAGTATGAACTGCCATCTGTTGATAAAAAAATCATGATTAGTTGGAGCATTTTTATATCCTAATATTATCACAATATAGTTTAGTTTTAGTTTACTTCCACTAAGAAAGAACGACAGTGTGGATAGAAATGAAACTTATAAAATCTGGTAAAAAACAAATGTTTTCAGACTGAACATTTCCAGCTCAGACGTTTGATAGGATTTATCATCTTTCATACATGTACTTTCAGAAGCTCTGAGCTCCAGCTCCCCCCTCTAATTAGGTATTGTATCTATTTTAAACAAGATGTCCTCTCTTTCAACTAAGATATTGGGGCCGAAATTATCAAGCTCTGAATGGAGCTTGATGCCCCTGTTTCAGTGCGAGCCTTCAGGTTTGCCGGAAACAGCAGTTATGAAGCAGCGGTCTAAAGACTTGTCCGCCTGCTCTGAGGCTGCGGACATCAATCCACACAATCCTATACGAATGGTGCTGATTGACACCCCCTGCTAGCGGCCGATTGGCTGCGAATCTGCAGGGAGCGGCATTGCACAAGAAGTTCACAAGAACTGCTTGTAAAATGATAAATGCCGATAGCGTATGCTGTAAGTATTTATCGATGTGCGGCAAACATGATATGCTACATTGTATCATGTCCACTCGCACTTTCATAAATCGGCCCTATTGAATGTACAGGTGTCATGTGTGTCACATGATCATCATGTTAAGGAAAACCACTTTATAGAACATTATGTTCCTTTGACAAAATGAAATTGGAAGGTCAGTTTGTGCTCAGTTCTATTTGTCCAAATTGTTCCTCATTTTTTTGAATTGACAGTGAATAGGAGTACTGTCATGTTGTCATTTCTGCTGTTTTCCCCCTCATACAATGACCAAAATTGTGGAAACATTCTGGAAATTTTGTATTTCTCAGGTTTGATCATTCATAACATAATTTTTTTTAAATAATACCATAAAATTATATATCATTAGAAAAGTAAATTAATTCAGAATGTAATGCAGTATACTTTATTAAAAAAACAAAAAACCTCAAAACCATGGTAAAGCGTATTTCATAACTTCTCAACATTTCTGTTAGTACTAAGTATGGAAACCTTTTTCCGCCATTACAACCTTACAATCAAGGTGTTTTAATGTAAAACTAAGATAGTATGATTGCTTCTATCATTTGTCTTTTATTCCTTGGTTGCTTCTAACTTTCTTTAATCAGCTCCACAGATTTTCTATTGGATTCAGGTCAGGGCCATTTTTTTGTCACTTAAACCACAGATAGTTTTTTAATTCTTCTATCACTAAATCCTGCTGTGCGCCTTTTCCTGCCTTTACCAGTTTGGTTTTGAATTGACTTTGGCCTCTATTTAACAAAGTCTGGCGGACCTGATCCGACAGTGCGGATCAGGTCCGCCAGACCTCGCTGAATACGGAGAGCAATACACTCTCCGTATTCAGCATTGCACCAGCAGCTCACAAGAGCTGCTGGTGCAACACCGCCCCCTGCTGACTCGCGGCCAATGGGCCACCAGCAGGGAGGTAGCAATCAACCCGATCGTACTCGATCGGGTTGAATTCTGGCGATGTCTGTCCGCCTGCTCAGAGCATGCGGACAGGGTTATAGAGCAGCGGTCTTTGTGACCAGTGCTTCATAACTGCTGTTTCTGGCGAGCCATTCGGAGCTTGATAGATTGGCCCCTGTGTCTGCAGATACCTCTTGCACAGTTTAGAAATACCTCTTTTGGTTAGATTTCAAGCTACTTTTCTTATGATTTCCTCATAAGTTTAGCCTTCTAAACTTATTATTTTACATCACTTTCTTTGTTTAGATGCCGGCCCATTTTTGGTGAACAACCTGGGTTGTTCTTGCTGATTGGTGGATACATTCACACACCAATAAACAAGTGCTGCCCAGGGTTCTGAACAAAAAAACTAGCTTAGATGCTTTCTTTTTCAAATAAAGATAGCAAGAGAACGAAGAAAAATTGATAATAGGAGTAAATTAGAAAGTTGCTTAAAATTGCATGCTCTATCTGAATCACAAAAGAAAAAATTTGGGTTCAGTGTCCCTTTAAGGAAATCCACTACAAGTTACATAAGACAGATATGTTTTCTTTTTCTGATTATTTGGCTATGACTTTTGATAGAATAAAGATAATTCAACACAGTTTGTTGGATTACATTGTGCATGAAATTATCTTTCTGATTATGTTATTCTAAAAAAGACTCATCAAACTTCAGAAATACTAATCGTTTAAAACTGTATGCTGTCGGCATTTATCAATGTGCAGCGGACACGATACGCTACATTGTATCATGTCCGCTTACACTTACATAAATATACCCCAATGCCTTTATCTTAGTAGTCCTAGAGGTCATGATGATAATGACCAAGATCCTATGCAGTCTGACAGATGATTTCTGGGATGTGGGAAGTTAAGATATTGTGTGCAATTTCCCACAGGTAATTTGAAGGTAGGGTCGCTCCTGGGAGACATGGGGTTCTGAACTGGATGTTAGCTCAGAGGCAGTCCGTCGGATGTCTGGTTTATAATGTAGTGTTTTTAAAAGAATTTAGTCCATTAGACTGATGGTGCATCTGGAGGTTTTGTGACTCTGGATAACATTTAAAGGGACAGTGTACTATAAAATTTCCCTTAATGTGTTTCCAATGACTTGTCATACAAGCTGAAGAGTACAAAATGTATAGGGAATTGCTCCTTTAGGTATATTTTTAAAATTAACATTTTAGCATTTTAACATTTTAGTACCGTTCTGTTACACCACCCACTGGGAGCATGATTACTTTTAAAACTCTTGTTTACATAGGTTTTCTATAACCATTACTTAAAGTGATGATAAACACAGCCTATACTGAACATAAATATGAAATTGTTGTTAAAAAATGAATATGGGCACCTTTACTTTATAGCAACATCGTACCTGAAAGGTTTAACGATAGTCATCTGTTTATTAGACTCACTCCAACACTGCCGTCCCCCTTACAAAAAAAACATTTTTCAAGCTGTCACATATTCACAGGGATAGTAAACCATAAAATTTTCTTTTATGATTCAGATAGAGCATACAATTTTAAACAAATTTGCAATTTACTTCTATTATCAAATATACTTCATTCTCTTGTTATCCATTGCTGAAGAGACAGCATTGCACTACTGTCAGCTAGCTGAACACATCTAGTTATCCAATCACAAGAGACAAATGTGTGCAGGCACCAGTTAGCAGCAGCTCCCACTAGTGTATGATATGTGCATATTCATTTTTTAACAAGGGAATCTAAGAGAACGAAGCACATTTGAAAATAGAAGTGAATTTAAGTGTCTTAAAATGACATGCTCTATGTGAATCATGCAAGTTTAAATTTGACTTTCTTATCCATTTAATACACTCCATCAGGTACAATCATTAACCTGCACAATGAAGTATGGATAAGCATAGTATAGTATGCTTTCACAATGTACTTTTATTTATTAAGCTATGCTGTTGACTACTTACAGCCTTGGATTGCATTCAGAGTACTTTACCTGCATTTCATAAATACATAAGGTAATTTAATACATCACTATTTGCGGCTTGTATTAATGAAATGTATAGTGCAAATACATTTTCACCAACAAGCAAATATAAAAGAGAATATATGTAATCAAGCCAAAAAAGATCATAACTTGCATGTGATGTTTTTGTACATCCTTCATATTGTACAGCTATTCTAATTAAAGGGAGTAAACCCCTTATCATTACTCCCAAACTGTATTCCATTTTTTTTTTAGGTGTGCTGACGAAAACACTTTGGAATAGATTACAAGTGGTGCATTAATATTAACTAGCATGCATATCACAGGTTGAAAGTAAACTGTTACGCTCAAGCCCAGAAACTGTGCTAGAGGAAATAGAGCGACTTTAGACCTAGCTTTAAATGTAAGGGTTAAAAGAAATTTTACAAAGCACACTCAAACATATTGAAATAAACTATTACACTAATATATACACTTTCTGAGATAAAAAATGGTTATAATATAATATAAATTTTAATTACCTCTTCCATATTTGCAAATTGTCTCATTTCTGCTTTACAGACCTATCAGTGTGCTTCCCGCATTCACCACCAAAAGTGCCAAAATACCCCTCTCCTTGGAATTTTATCCTAGGAACAGCTTTAGGACACATTCTTTTATAGCAGAAAAGTACTCCACACACACTGGATTAGGAGTAAAAGCATTTACCTGTTTATTCACAGCCAATTTGAAGGAATACAATTTAGCATAAACAAAACAAAATAAATACTTGCTCAATAGAGCTTTCTAAATAGAATAGAGCAGTCCTAACTAAAGTTGAGTGGCTTTAGTTAGAAAGCAGTTCAGCTCCATCATATATTCTGTCAATATCATACAGGTTCTAGACAGCAACCCCAGCAAACACTATTAAACAATAGGTAATTGACAAATTAGCTGCAGGTGAGAAAGCCTTAGCTTGTAGGGAGAGCCTAAATGGAACTCCTTACCTGCAATTCGCTGCCACAACCAAACTGTGTAGTGGATAGCCAGCAAATAATATACCATTAATAGTACATTTTTAATTTCACTAAGAACATTGTAGAATTTGTGGGGAAGCATAGATTCTCTTATAAACAAACAATCTCTTAAACTCTGTCACATATCCTCCGCCAGCTCAGACCCATTGGTATGAGAGACCTTAGCAACAAGCCAGTACACTGTCAGCATTTCCTTGTTTACTCCCTGCACTATGTTCAATAGAACAATGATATGGTTGCAAACTCAGAAGCCAATGGGTAACTACTGTTTTTCTCTTTGTTTTCCCTCATCCATGTAAGTGGAGCATGACCAGACTGAATTTCCTCCCTAAAAGATAATATTTTAGAGTGTCAACCATCCATTTTTTTGCCACACACTCCTTTTCTAATATGTTGTACTTTGTTTCATCGGATAAAGCTTCCTACTCAAATACAAGGACAGGTGCTCTTCCCCCTGTCTCTCTTGAGAAAGGACTGCTCCAAGACCCACATATGAGTGAAGCATCAGTCTGCAAAATAAACTTTTTGGAAAAGTCAGGGGTTATCAGAACTGGCTGGTCACATATGGCCTCCTTAAGCTGCCTGAATGATTTTTCAGCTTCTGGATACCATTTAACAATTACAGGGGATTTAGTTTGTGTCAAATCAGTTAAACGACTAGCAATCCTTGCAAAGTTAGATATACATTTCCTATAATACCCAATCAAACCAAGAAAAGATCCTACTTGCTTCTTAGTTAGTGGCCTTGGTCACTTTTGAATGGCTTCATTTTTAACAACCTGGGGTTTCACCTTGAAATAGCCCAAGTATTTAGCCTCTTCTATGCCAATTGTAGATTTGCTAGGGTTAGCTGTTAAACCGGCATTTTTATTGAATTCAGAATGGCTTGTACTTTTGGAAGATGAGATTACCAATCCTCACTATGCATCAGAACATAATATTAGTATGCCACTGCATAGTGTACATGTGGCTTTAGTATTCTGTCTATCATTCTTTGGAATGTGGCAGGTGGTAAAAGGCAAGGCTGTATACTGACATTGACCATCAGATGTTGAAAATTCAGTCTTTTCTTTTGTCTGTTCTGTGAGTGGCACCTGCCAAGAGCCCTTGGTCAGGTCTATTGTGGTGAGGCTTTGGGCTTTCCTTATTCTCTCTACAAACTCATTAATTCTTAGCATAGGATATGCATCACATTTTGAAATTGAATTCAGTTTATTATAATCATTATAAAATTAAATTATGCCATCAGGTTTTGGTACAAGTATAATTGGACTACTCAAGTCACTTTGCGGTTCTTCAATAATGCCCAACTCTAACATTTTACTAACTTTTGTTTTGAATGCCTCACTACAGGCTTCAGGAATTCTGTAGGGCTTAAAGTTAATATTTTTCCCTGTTTCTGTTATAATGTCATGTTTGATTACCTTAGTTTCTACCTGGGATTGTGGAAAACACTTCTTTATTTATTCTGAGGAACTTGTTTACCTCTCTTTTCTGATGTACAGACAAGGTTTCTGAGATATTCACTTCAGGTTCACTTTTATTTCATGTTATAATTAACTTCACATTTCTTTTCAATTACCTCATAGGGTCCTTGCCAGGTTGCCAAGAATTTGTTTTCTACCGTGGTAACCAAAATCAAAAAGATATGCTCAAATTAAACTTCACTGACAGATAAGGACACAAAGCATTTACGTTAAGCATTGAATGGAGCAGTAAGCTGACATTCAGGCCAGTAAGAAAAATAATTTGTTATTGCTGCAAAAACATTAGGCCAATGAAAACCTTCTGGGAATTCTCTTGCTTCTCTTTTCCATCCCTAGGTGGCATCCAAGAATATGGCTATGAGTAAGTTTAACAATAAGATTGCAATACGAAGAGTTGATTTGTAACCTCTGCTCCTTTATTTTCAACATGATACATTCATTATCTACCTCAAACTTAAGATAAGTAAGAGGCCTTCTACTTGTGAACTATTTCTTAGCAAGATATTATCTCTGGCCACTGCCAAAGTTGGATCAGAACACTGGGCACTTTTAAATTTATCTGGGTTGGCTTTTACATCAATTGGTCTTATGTTTTGTTCTGTACTACTTTCATCAGTTTGTTCTGAGTTATCACCAACTAGTGTTTTTTACTGTTTATTTACAGTTTAATCATTATTATCTAGTTTGTTACTCAAAATATCAGCAAATGGAAATTGATAGATTAGCTATTCTGATGGTTCAGCAGCAGATTTTCCAGCAATGGCCCATAGGCCAAAAAAATAAATAAAATCTCTTCCACTCTTCCAATTATCATATTGTGTGCTAATTTTTGTTTTAACCCAACTTGCCACTGTAAACAGCCACTCTAGGTTTCAATAACTGTTGTAGGGTAATTATGTATATCTCCATGAATATAGGTAATCTCTAGTTTATGGAAATTATTTGTTTGTACATTAGGAAGCAATGCATGGTCTAAGAGAGTACCCATACTCCTTGAATCTAGTCACAGTACACCAAGGGTGGCCATTCAAACAGACACTTTTATTTGCATTATATAGAGACGGAGAATAGCTATAGCTATTAGCTATATGACCATACTCCATTTAAAACATTTTATAGCAGTCACTTTTAAGTCTCTTGTAGGCTAATCCAGCCTCACAAACTGTCTTTATGATAATATAAACCCCTCTGCTTATCACCAGATCCCCTCCTTCCTGGAACAGTCTTACAAGATTTAGTAGGACTCTGGGACTTCAGGATCCGGGGCCTTTCTTGGATAGGGTAATGCAACAGATCTCCTGCTGCCACATATCTTTCCACAAGCTCCATCTGGTCAATGGTTTAGGGATCCCTCTGACTTACCCATTAGTAAAGGGCAACTGGTAAGTTACTCAGGAACCAATCCATCACAAGTAGCTCCACAATAATATTAGATTAATTGGTCACTGGTTTCAGTCACTTTCTGGAAAGATGTATTAAAACATCTGAGACCTGACAGTTCTATCTTTTTTGCAATTCCAGGCATGAAGCCTCTGGGCACGAATTGCTTTAGTCACTCCCAGGCATGCCAAGATTTTTACTTTAACTATTTATAATCCTTGATTTGCTCTAGATCAAAATCATAGTAAGATTTCTGGGCTTCTCCACTCAGGAGCAGTGCAAGTAAACTCACCCACAGGCCAGCCTTATCTCTTGGCAGTTCACTCAAATGCCATCAGGTAAGCCTCTACATTGTCTGTAGCCACCATCTTCTGTAGGTAATTACTGACACCAATCACTCTGCAACTTTGTGGTGCTCCTGCCGCACTCCTGGACAGCCTCTCAGACAAGCTCTGGATTTCCTTATGTATAGCATGAGTGGAGTTTTGCTGCTTGTCTCTTAGCAAACGATACACTTGTGTGACTGACAGCTGCTAAATTAGGGCATCTGTATTTTATTTTTGACTTAGCACCAGTTCTTACAAAGATGCAATTTTACCTTGCTGTGTAGCATTGGTCCCAGCATTCCCTCTGTTTGTTTCTTGCTGCACTGCTACAAACTGGGCCAGAGCTTTTATAACCTCTTCCATATTTGCAACTTGTCTCTTTTCTCCTTTCTCCACCAAATGTGACAAAATAACCCCCTCCTTAGAATTTTGTCACAGGAACAGCTTTAGAGCTTTTATAGCAGAAAAGTACTCCAAACACAATGGAATGGGTGTAAACACATTAGACCGGATATATTCAAAGACAATTTGGAGGAATACATTTTAACATACACAAAACATAATAAATCCCTGCTTAATAGCACTTGCTAAACAAAATAGAGCAGCCCTGCTAAAGTTGTGTGGCTTTTCCGCATCAACTGTAAAATTACAAAGCAATAACAAACTTACAGGCCTAGAACCTCTAGACAGCAGTTCAGCTTCATCATATATTCTCTCTCTCTCTCATACAGGTTTTAACTAGCAGTCCCAGCACACACTATTTAACAAGAGCAAATTTACATTATTTGGCTGCAGATGAGAAAACCATAGCTTGTAGGCAAAACCTGTACTGGATTCCTCTTATGCAATTCTCTGTCACATCTAAACTGTTGAGTGGATTACAGCACATAATACACAATTAATTAGAGATGGGAAGTTCGGTTCTTCTGGGTGAATTGGTTCATTTCGGACGGTTCGATTAACTGAACCGGTTCATGAACCGATTCACCAGTTCACCTACTGAACATGAGATAGAGGCTCTACCTCATGTTCAGTAGGTGAACTGTAGAGCCGCAGATTTGTTCCTGAATCATGAGTCACTGACTGTGTGAGTTGTGTGACGCTCTATATCTATCATGACTCATGATTCAGTGTCTAACAGTTCAGCTCCTCCTGAGTCCTCACAGCCAGGCAGCGTTGGCTCCTTCACAGATACATACAACACAGTACATAGAACAGAGCATGCTGTATACTCTGTTCTATGTACTGTGTTGTATGCATTTTCCTAAGATATGCATATCTACTCTGTATGGCTTATAAATAAATATAAGGCTGAGATCTGCTGCTTCTCTAAGGGTTAATTTAAGGTGCAGTTTGGGGTATATTTGAATCAGTGTACTGTTAACTGACTCCTTTGCAATGAATCGTTCAGTTAACAGTACACTGATTCAAATATACCTCTAACTGCACCTTAAATTAACCCTTACAGAAGCAGCAGGTCTCAACCTTATATTTATTTATAAGCCATACAGAGTTTTGGTTTATAAATATAAGATTGAGACCTGCTACTTTTGTAAGGGTTAATTTAGGTGCAGTTAGGGGTATCTTTGAATCAGTGTACTGTTAACTGAATGATTCATTGCAAAGGAGTTAACAGTACACTGATTCGTTTGCAAACAGTTCACTTCTTGAATCAGTAACAGTACTGGTAATATGATCCTAGAGTGAGGCTGTCTGATTCATTGCAAAGGAGGAGTTAGCAGAAGCAGTACACACTCTAGAATCGTATTACCAGTGCTGCTGCAGACTCAGGAAGTGAACTGTTTGAAACGAATCAGTTCAGTCTGGTGAACTGATTCATACAGTTCACTGAAAAGATCCAGTTCAAATGAACGATTCGTTCATGAACTGGACATCACTACAATTAATAGTACATTTTTAATTCCACCAAGAACTTAAAGGGAAACATAGATTCCATTAAAAGCAATCATATGAACTCTGTCACAATATATACATCTATATGTGTATACATGTGTATTAACGTGTTTATATGTGTAAATATGTAATGCACACATACACACATATGTACATACACATATAAACCCACAAAGGGGCCGATTTATCAAATGTCTGTCCGTCATGATCCGCTCAGCGAATCATGTCCAACAGACATCGCTGAATGCCGACAGCAAACGCTGTCGGCATTTAACATTGCACAAGCAGTTCTGGTGAACTGCTTGTGCAATGCTGCCCCCTGCAGATTCCCAGCCAATCAGCCGCTAGCAGAGGATTTCAATCATCCCGATTGTAAAGGAACGGGCAGATTGATGTCCGCAGCCTCAGAGGCAGCAGACCAGTTAAGGAGCAGCGGTCTTAAGACCGCTGCTTCATAACTGATGTTTCCGGCGAGCCTGAAGGCTCGCGCGGAAACAGCGGCATCAGGGGCCAATCGGGCCCTAAAACTCTTGTTTACACTTATATACACACATATACTGTGTGTGAATATATATATATACATATATAAACTTTTGGGGAGAAGACTTTAGCACAGTTGCTGTTTTTAAATTCCTGAAGTTAGCGTGCATCTGACTTTTGCTTGTGCGCTAATTTTTTTACTTTTAACTTGTAATACCCGCTCCAAACCAGCCACATTAAAATTTTACTTTGAGCACAGTTAGCACAAGAGCAAAAACTTTTCTTTAGCATGTCACGTATTCTGGTCCTTTATATGCATAAGTGTCTATTTGGAACCATCCAATATTTGGAAGAAGGGATTTTCACATCAGAGCTGTTAAGAAATTCTGTAGAAAAACCCATCAAAATAATCAGACATTTGACCGATTCTAACATTTTACAGCAAAAATGTAAATATTGACCATTTTTTCTGTGTAATACCTTATCTGAAAACACTTAAAGGGACAGTAAACCTTAAAAATAATGTTATATAATTCTGCACATAGTGCAGAATTATATAACATTATTTAGGTGATATAGCCATAAAAGCCTTTTTTACAGTTTAATTAGCTAAAATACGGCGCTTTTACAGACCCGCTCTCTGCTGAGCGGGGTCTGTAATATTCAGTCAGCGCATCGGGCCAGCTGTATAGTCACAGCCCGGCCCAATCGCGCCATAGCACTAAGTGCAGCTCGCTCCTGTCACAGGAGCGAGCTGCACTTAGTCTTATGTCGCGGTCGGGCCGGGCTGTGACTATACAGCTGGCCCGATGCGCTGACTGAATATTACAGACCCGCTCAACAGAGAGCGGGTCTGTAAAAGCGCCGTATTTTAGCTAATTAAACTGTAAAAAAGGCTTTTATGGCTATATCACCTAAATAATGTTATATAATTCTGCACTATGTGCAGAATTATATAACATTATTTTTAAGGTTTACTGTCCCTTTAATCTAAAAAATAATTGTAGCATTTGTTTTATTTTGCAAAATATTGAATACAAAAATAATAAACTAAAATATACAGTCAACCCATCTAATCTAGAAGCTTCATGCTTATACTGCTTGAAAATAAAAACTCATAATGGCAATACAATTATCTAACAATTAGACTTTACATATGAGAAATTAAAATAACAAGCTTTTTTTTTATTTTTTTATAAAAGTCCCATTCTGAGTAAGTATTATTGGCCAGGCTGCAGATCTTAAGGAACACTCTGGCAATGATGAAAAAAAGAGAATTCTACAGCAATAAGTACTCAAACTCTGTTGGCCTGCAAAAGGGAACAAATAATATCAAATTGTATAGACATTCCAGTTAGCACTGTTGGATCAATAATCCAGATATAGAGGCTACATCACACCAACTAGAAACTGCTGTGAAATCATGTAATCAAAAGCCATCCTTAAAGGAACAATGTACACTAGATTTTTCTTTGCATAAATGTTTTGTAGATGATCCATTTATACAGCCCATCGGGGAGTGTTTTGTAACAATGTATTGGTTTGCTTATTTTTTAATAACATTCACCTAGATAACGAGTTTTGCGCTAAACAGGGCACGAAACTAACGCCAAAAAATTGCATTATTGCACTCTCCATAGTGCTGCCGTTACGAGTTACTGAAAAGCTTCCTTGTGCTGTGCGTTATGGTGCCTTAAGCTCCATACCACACAAAAGCCAAGGGCTGAGTTTACGTGCTCATGCACGCTTTCTGCCGTAGACATCAATGGGGAGAGAGTGTTAGTTTTTTTTCTAACACCTGCGATTGCGGACTGGAGATCGCCGTAACGCAAGTCCATTGATGTCTTTGGGGAAAAGAAAGTTACCTTTAAACCTAACACCCTGACATAAACCCCTAGTCTAAATACCCCTAATCTGCCGCTCTCCAACATCGCAGACACTGATAAAAATTATTAAACCCTATTCCTCTGCTCCCCGACATTGCCAACACTATAACCCCTAAGCCTCCAGTCCCCCACATCTTAACTACTAAACTAAACCTATTACCCCTAAACTGCCAGCCCCCCCACATCGCAAAACACTAAATTAAACTATTAACCCCTAAACCTAACACCCCCCTAACTTTAAATTAAAATTACAATATAACTATCTTAAAATAAATAAAAACTTACCTGTGAAATAAAAAAAATCTAAGTTTAAACTATAAATGAACCTAACATAACTATTCTAAAAAATCTAAATTACAAATTTAAAAAAACTTACTACGAAAAAATTTAAAAAATCTAAAATTACAAAAAATAATAAACACTAAATTACGAAAAATAAAAAAAACTCTAAGCTTACAAAAAATAAACAAAATGATCAAAAATAAAAACAATTACACCTAACTTAATAGCCCTATAAAAATAAAAAAGCCCCCCAAAAAACTACCAATAGTCATTAAAAGGGCCTTTTGAAGTCCCCCTAAAAGTAAACCCACCCAAACTAAAAAAAACTAACTCTCAAAAATCCTAAGCTACCCATTGTCCCTAAAGGGGCATTTGTATGGGCATTGCCCTCAAATGGCATTTAGCTCTTTTACTGTCCTTAAAAGGGCATTCAGCTCTTTTACAAGTGCCCATTAAATTCCTAATCTAAAAAAAAAAACACCAAAAAAAAAACAAAACAAAAACAACAACACTAACCCCATAAATTCTACTCACGGTTCCTGAAGTCCGGACATCCATCTTCATCCAGGAGGCGAGAAGTCTTCATCCAGGCAGCGACACCTTCATCCATCTCGGGGACGTCTTCTATCTTCATCCCGGTGGTGCAGAGCAGAGCTATCCTGGACGTGAAGACATCCTGCGTGGAGGGTCCTCTTCATACAATCACCACCATACACTGAAGTTAAATGCAAGGTAACCGTTTCAAAATGGCGTACCTTGCATTCCTATTGGCTGATTTGATTCTTCAAATTCAAATCAGCGAATAGGATGAGAGCTTCTGAAATCCTATTGGCTGTTCAAAACAGCCAATAGGATAAGAGCTACTGAAATCCTATTGGCTGATTTAAATAGTGTTTGCTATGCGGAAGGGTTGCAGTTTAGGGGTTAATAGGTAGTTTATGGGTGTTAGTGTACTTTGTAACATTTTAGTTATGAGTTTTGTGAAACATTTTTGCTTTGCAAAATCCATAACTACTGCTCTCAGATGGCGGTATGGACCGTGTCAGTATAGGCTGTAACGCAAGCATTTTAGCAGAACTGCACAACCTGTAATACGGCGCTATGGAAAATCCCGCACTCAAACACCATTTTTTTGAGTGCAGAATGGATGTTGCGTTACATGCTAAAATGCTTGCGACTTGTAATATGCTTTCCTGCCCATTCCAGCATAATGGCCAATTTTTCAGCATTAATAGCCGTACCGCAAAACTCGTAATCTAGCCGATTGTGATGATTTTCAGACTCCTAACCAATCCCCACAGTGTCAGGTGTATACACGCGTTTACCGACTTCTGCAGGCTCCTGTTTATGTTATCTGTCTTTTCATATGCAGGGAGGAAGGAGTGTCTGCTCTTTTTGTTTTCCCAGTTCCTTTCAGTGGGTGTCTCAGTAAATGGTAAAAAAAATATTGCGGTCATTCTTATTTAAACATATATCTTAATAACACAACCAATGTGGTTCAAGAAACAAATCTGAATAAAGAGAAAAATACATTCAACAGGATGTATTTTTCCCTAGATATAACTATATAAGTATTTTTAAATCATTAATCTTTTAAAAACCTCGGGCGAGATTACATATACTGTGTAGGTTATAGCGCAACTGCTGAAATCCATGCCACCCGTAAGTTCACTTTGCACGTCGGGTGAATCACATATACGGAAATAGACGTTTCTTTAAATGCCAGTGACTTACGGCAGTTCATGAACTGCCGGTGCCTAAGTAAAAAACAAAAAAATGTTTAATCGCCCGTAAAAGTCTAACTCGCCTCCAAAAAATAAATCAGATACGTCAAAACCCCTATATCCACCATTCCCCTACATCGCAACTAATAATAAAATGTATTAACCTCTAAACTGCCATCCCCCTACAACACAATCTACCTATTTAAACTATTAACCCCTAATTCACCACCCCCACAACGCAATCTACCTAATAAATGTATTAACCCCTAATCCTCCATCCCCACAACACAAAGTACCTATCAACACTATTAACCCCTAAACTGCCATCCCCCCACAACACAATCTACCTAATAAATGTATTAAACCTTACTCTGCCATCCCCCACAATGCAAAGTACCTATCAACACTATTAAACCCTCCTAAACCGCCATCCCCAAAACGCAATCTACCTAATTAAAATATTAACCCCTAAACCACATCCACCCACAACACAAAGTATTAATCTAATCACTAAGACCCCTAACCTAACACCCCCTATATTAACACCAATTAACTACAATTACATAAAATAAAAAAAGACTAACTTTAAAAATGAATAAAAATTACCACAAAAAAATCCTATCTTTACATTAAAAAAAACTAAATGTAAAAATAAAAAATCGAATATTACAAAAAATAAAAATATCTAAGATTACAGAAAAAATAAAGAAATTATCCAAAATAAAAAAATGTAAACCTAATCTAAAACCCCTATAAAAACAAAAAAGCCATCCAAAATAAAAACACCTCCTAATCTAAAACTAAACTACCAATAGCCCTTAAAAGGGCATTGCCCTAAAGAAATCAGCTCTTTTACATTAAAAAAATACAAATTAACCCCTAACAGTAAAACCCACACCCACCCAACCCCCAAAATGAAAAAAAGACCTAAGTCTAAAAAAAAAAAACACCCTCAAAAAAACTAACACTAACCCCAAAAAATGAACTCACCATTCCGGAAGTCCGGACATCCATCTTCTTCCAGGTGGAGCAAAGTCTTCATCTGGGCGGCAAAGATCTTCTTCCAGGGCAGGACCCTCTTCCATCTTCATCCTTGTGGCGCGGAGGCGGAGAGGAGTTGGAACGGCAGCGGCACAGACATCCGACGTGAAGGGTCCTCTTCATGAGATCCTCTACCGCACACTGAAGATTGAATGCAAGATACCCCTTTTATATTGGGGTACCTTGCATTCCTATTGGTTGAAAATTTCAATTCACCCAATAGAATGAGAGCTGCTTAAATCCTATTGGCTGATTTGTGTGGGGGGGTTTACTGTTAGGGGTTAAATTAATTTGTATTTTTTTAATGTAAAAGAGCTGATTTCCTTTTAAGGGCTATTGGTAGTTTGGTGTTAGCTTAGGGGGTGTTTTTATTTTGGGGTGGCTTTTTTGTTTTTATAGGGGTATAAGATTAGGTTTAATTTTATTTATTTTGGATAATTTTGTTTATTTTTTTGTAATATTAGATTTTTTATTTTAGTTTAATCTTAGGCTGTTGTTTTTTTAATGTGATATTAGGATTTTTTTTAATGTTAAATTAGGATTTTTTGGTTTTGGTAATTTTGAATTGTTTAGGGAGATAGTCTTTTTTTATTTTATGTAATTAGGATTAATTTAGGGGGTATTAGATTAGGGTGCTAAGTGATTAGATTAATACTTTGCCCTGTGGGGGGATGACAGTTTAGGGGTTAATAGGTTAATTAGGTAGATTGTTTTGTAAGGGGTTGGCGAATTAGGGGTAAATAGTTTTAATAGGTAGTTTGCGATGTGGGGGGTTGGCAGATTAGAGATTAATAGTTTTAATAGTTAGATTGTGTTAGGGGTTAATAGGTTAATTAGGTAGATTGTGTTGTAAGGGGATGGCAAATTAGGGGTTAATAGTGTAATTAGATACTTTCAGCTAGATTACGAGTTTTGCGTTATGAGTAAAAAAGCTGCGTTAAGGCTCATAACGCTGCTTTTTTACTACTGCTGCTATTACGAGTCTTGTAGGTACAGCTGTCCCGCACACTTTTTTGGCCTTACTGCAAATCAACGTACGCAATGGGACTTCCATAGCGCCGGTATTACAAGCTTTTTTCTTTAGGCCAAAAAGTGAGCGGTACAGCCTATCCTGCAAGATTCGTATCGCAATCTAAAGTCAGTAGTTATGAGTTTTACACTACAAAGCTGTAGCATAAAACTCATAACTAAAGTGCTAAAAAGTACACTAACACCCATAAACTACCTATTAACCCCTAAACCGAGGCCCTCCCACATTGCAAACACTAAAATAAATGTATTAACCCCTAATCTGCCGCTCCCGACATCGCCGCCACTATAATAAACATATTAACCACTAAACTGCCGCACTCCAGCATCGTAAACACTAGTTAAATATAATTAACCCCTAATCTGATGTCCCTAACATCGCCGCCACCTACCTACATTTATTAACCCCTAATCTGCCGCCCCCAACGTTGCCGCAACTATACTATATTTCTTAACCCCTAAACCTAAGTCTAAAGATAACCCTAACACCAAATTACAAATTTACCTGTAAAATAAAACCTAACCTAAGTTACACTAATACCTAATACTACACTACAATTAAATAAATTACCTAAATTAAATACAAATACCTAAATTACAACAACAAAAATCACTAAATTACACAAAATAAAAAACAAATTACAAGATATTTAATCTAATTACACCTAATCTAATAGCCCTATCAAAATAAAAAAAAGCCCCCCAAAATAAAAAAAAAACCTAGCCTAAACTAAATTAACAATTTCCCTCTTTTACCTGTAAAAATAATACAAACAATGTCCCAACAGTAAAACCCACCACCCACACAACCAACCCCCCAAATAAAACCCTAACTAAAAAAACCTGAGCTACCCATTGCCCTGAAAAGGGCATTTGGATGAGCATTGCCCTTAAAAGGGCATTTAGCTCTATTGCGGCCCAAAGCCCTAACTTAAAAATAAAACCCACCCAATAAACCCTTAAAAAAACCTAACACTAACCCCTGAAGATCCACTTACAGTTTTGAAGAGCCGACATCCATCCTCAATAAAGCCGGGAGAAGTCCTCAGCGAAGCGGCAAGAAGTCCTCAACGAAGCCGGTAGAAGTCTTCATCCAAGCTGGGAGAAGTGGTAATCCAGACGGGCAGAAGTCTTCATCCAGATGGCATCTTCTATCTTCATCCATCCGGCGCGGAGCTGGTCCATCTTCAAGACATCCGGTGCGGAGCATCCTCTTCTGCCGATGACTATCCAACGAATGAAGGCTCCTTTAAGTGACGTCATCCAAGAAGATCCAATCAGAGGATGCTCCGCGCCGGATTTCCAATCAGACAATAAAATTAAAGCTCAATCGGATGTTTTACCCTTTAATTCCAATTGGTTGATATAATTCTATCAGCCAATCGGAATTCTAGGGACACCATCTTGGATGACGTCATTTAAAGGAACCTTCAGTGTACAGCTGGGACCATGTGAAGAGGATGCTCCGCGTCAGATGTCTTGAAGATGGAGCCGCTCCGCATCGGAAGGATGAAGATAGAAGATGCCGTCTGGATGAAGACTTCTGCCCGCCTGGAGGACGACGTCTTGCCTCTTGGATTAAGACTTCTCCTGGCTTCGTTGAGGACTTCTGCCCGATTGGATGAAAACTTCTCCCGGCTTGATGAGGATGGATGTCCGGTCTTCAAAAAATGTAAGTGAATCTTCGGGGGTTAGTGTTAGGTTTTTCTAAGGGTTTCTTGGGTGGGTTTTATTTTTAGCTTAGGGACTTTGGGCACCGAAAAAGAGCTAAATGCCCTTTTAAGGGCAATGCCCATCCAAATGCCCTTTTTCAGGGCAATGGGGAGCTTAGGTTTTTAGGTTGGTTCTTTGGGGGGGTTGGTTGTGTGGGTGGTGGGATTTACTGTTGGGGGTTGTTTGTATTTTTGTTTACAGGAAAAAGAGCTGATTTCTTTGGGGCAATGCACAACAAAATGCCCTTTTAAGGGCTATTGGCAGTTTAGTTTAGGCTAGGGTTTTTTTTTATTTTGGGGGGGCTTTTTTATTTTGATAGGGCTATTAGATTAGGAGTAATTAGTTTAAATATTTGATCATTTCTTTTTTCTTTTTTGTAATTTAGTGTTTTGTTTTTTTTGTAATTTAGTTAATTGTATTTAATAAATGTAACATTTAATTTTAGTGTAATGTTAGGTGTTAGTGTAACTCAGGTTAGGTTTTATTTTACAGGTAAATTTGTATTTATTTTAACTAGGTAGTTAGTAAATAGTTAATAAGTATTTACTAACTAATCTACCTAGTTAAAATAAATACAAACTTACCTGTAAAATAAAAATAAAACCTAAGCTAGCTACAATGTAACTATTAGTTATATTGTAGCTAGCTTAGGGTTTATTTTACAGGTAAGTATTTAGTCTTAAATAGGTATTATTTAGGTAATAATAGTAATTTTTATTTAGATTTATTTTAATAATATTAAAGTTCGGGGTGTTAGGGTTAGACTTAGGGTTAGGGTTAATATATTTATTTAGTGTTAGTGATGTGGGAGGCCAGAGGTTTAGGGGTTAATAACTTTAGTATAGTGGTGGCAGCGACGTTGGAGAGCTGATTTCTCTGATTTATCAAGTATATTATAGATTAGGTTTTTTATTTTGGGGTGGTTTTTTTTTAATGGTTATTAGAATAGGAATATTTTTTATTATTTTTTATAATTTGTTTGTTACTTTGTGTAATGTATTTTTTAGGGGGTGTTTGTTTGTTTTTATAGCAAAATAGCTGTTTAACTTAGGGCAATGCCCTACAAAAGACCCTTTTAAGGGCCCCCCAAAAGGCCCTTTTAAGGGCCCTCGGTAGTTTGGGGGGTGGGGGTTTGTATACTGTTAGGGGGTGTTTGTTTTTTTGTAGCAAATGAGCTGTTTAACTTAGGGCAATGCCCTACAAAAGGCCCTTTTAAGGGCCATTGGTAGTTTAGGGGGTGTGGGTTTGTATACTGTTAGGAGGTTTGGGTTTTTTTGTAGCAAAAGAGCAACACCCTACAAAAGGCCCTTTTAAGGGCCCCCAAAAGCCCCTTTTAAGGCCCTTGGTAGTTTATTTTAGATTGGGCTTTTTTATTTTGGGGTGGGTTTTTTTTTTTAAAGGTATTAGAATAGGAATAATTTTTATGTTTTTGGATAATTTAGTTTGTTTTGTTTTTGTAATGGTAGGTTTTTTTGTTTTTTTGTGTAATTTTAGGTTTAAGTGTAAGGTAGCTTAGGTTTTATTTGACAGGTAATTTTGTATTTATTTTAACTTAGGTAGTTAGTAAATAGTTAATAACTATTTACTAACTAGTCTACCTAGTTAAAATAAATACAAACTTACCTGTGAAATAAAAATAAAACCTATTCTAGCTACAATGTAACTATTAGTTATATTGTAGCTAGCTTAGGTTTTATTTCACAGGTATTTAGTTTTAAATAGGTTTATTTAGTTAATAATTGTAAGTTTAATTTAGCTCTATTTTAATTATGTTAAAGTTAGGGGGTGTTAGGGTTAGGGTTACATTAGGGTTAGGGTTAGGTTAGTGTTAGGTTTAGGGGTTACTAGTTTAAATTAGTTTATTGCAATGTGGGGGCTTTCGGTTTAAGGGTTAATAGTTTAATTTATTATATTTTGTTGTGGGGGCTTTTGGTTTAGGGGTTAATAGGTTTATTATAGTGGCGGCGGTGAAGGGCTTAATAACTTTAGTATAGTGGGGCCGATGTGGACGGACGGTAGATTCGGGGTGAATAATATTTAAATAGTGTTTGCGATGGGAGAGGGCAGCGGTTTAGGGGTTAATAACTTTTGTATAGCTGTGACGATGTCGGGAGCAGCGGAATAGGGGTTAATAAAATGTTTTCAGTGGCGGCGATGTCGGGAGCAGCAGATTAGGGGTTAATAAATTTATTATAGTGTTTGCAATGCGGGAGGTCCTTGGTTTAGGGGTTAATAGGTAGTTTATGGGTGTTAGTGTACTTTTTAACACATAAGTTATGAGTTTTATGTTACAGCTTTGTAGCGTAAAACTCATAACTACTGACTTTAGATGGTGGAACGGATCTTGTCAGTATAGGCTGTAACGCTCGCTTTTTAGCCTCACCACAAAACTCGTAATACCAGCGCTATGGGAATCCCATTAAAAAACATCATTTTTACGAGTGCAGTACTGACGTTGCTTTACAGGCTAAAAGGCTTGCGGTACCGATATACCGACAAGACTTGTAATGACTGCAGTGCTGTATTAACACTGAAAATACCATATTTTCAGTGTTAAAAGACGAACGCACAAACTTGTAAATAACTGCATCAAAATCTGTTTTGTTCACTAACCCAGTTCTATTTATTAGATAACTGCAATTTTTGTATTGGCTCCTGGAAACAATGATATATGAACACTGACATTAACAACACAACCAAATAGGGCTAGCGGTTGCTGCAAGCAAAGTTGGTAATAAGAAGGTATTTAGAGTCACCTAATATGATGCAATGTGATGTTGGTTGTTTTATTAGAATCACTAGTATAGCTGTATGGACACATAAACACTCATTTAAAAGAGGTGTATTGTTGCTTTCCAAAAAGGGGTTGTATGTTCCTATATGCATTAAGAATGAAGCAGAGGGAATACGCCCCAACCTTATATTGTTGCATAACCCTATGGTTCTATCAGGTGATCACTGTTGCATGTTAGTGTCTTTAAATAGCTATGATGGTCCTTTTTAAAAATCTTACAGCAATTAACAGAGACTCCCTCATATTAAAGAGGGTATTGTGTATGTGGTGTATGTCATATTTAAGAGACAGGCTTTTTGGAACTTCCACCATGCAGTAAATGCATTAGTTAACAATTATAGATGTATTATACCCCTCATTGGAAAGGGAGGGCTCATCTCCTGCAAAAACTCCCTGGCAGCCAGTGGGGCAAGTGTGCACTGTTTTTTACAGTTTTCCCCTGCATCTTTTATTTCAAATGAGAAGTCACTTATGTGTCTAGTTAAACAGGCTGATGTTAAGGGCCTTGTTAGAGCCAACATCTACCCAGCCAAATCTACAGTTTGGGTGCTAAGTCAGGTGATCACCACTTTTACTGAGATCTTACTTTATCACTATCTTATTTTAAAGAGCTGACTACCCTCTTTCAAAAAAGTCAAGACTGCCCAAACTACAGCCTGTGGGAACTATATCTAGGCAACCAATATTTCGTTACATTAGTACTTATAATAATATTTTTGTATTTTACTATGTTTTGTAAGCTTAAGTAGTATATACAGTGAAATTTAATTAATGAATCCCTTGACTGTGAATTTCAGAGAAAAGCGGGCCTAAAAGACCAGAGAATATTTAGTATTTCAAGAGAAATAGAGCCTTGGCTTTTTTAATTTACCACTCACAATCATATTTTTTTTTTTGGTAGACAACCCAAGGTATTGATCTAGGTCCATTTTGGTAAATTTCATGACATAATTTTGTCGCCAAATGCGATCATATTAATAAAATCGTTAACTTTTCACAAACTTTGGGTCTCTCACTGAAATTATCAGTGCAATCATGACACAAATGGATGTATACGCTTCTCTGTGATCCTTTTGTTCAGAAACATGCACAGCATTGCTTTTGGCAATTAGAAGGCCGCTAATTGCAGCTGCACCGCACTTCTGAAATTCCCGACAGTGAAGGGGTTAATAGGGTAGTTTGTAAGATTCATTTTAGCTGTAATGTAGAGCTTACCCTCCCATCTGACACCTCCCACCCTCTGATTTTTTGCTGATCCCTCCCAAACAGTTCTCTTCCCTCACTCACCCCCCTCTGGTCACCACCAACTTAAGTACGGTTAGAGAGTCTGCCAGTATGCAATTTAGGCTGGGATATAATTTTATTTTGTATATTAATTTTAGCTTTAGAGATTACCTCTGATTTGACACCTCCCACCCCCTGATCTCTACCTGATCCTCCAAACAGTTCTCTTCCCTCCCTCAAACCCCACTGGTCACCACCACCTTAGGTACTGGCAGAGCCTGCCACTGCCAGTATGCGATTTAGGGATATCATTTTTATTTTTATTACTGGAGTGTAATATTTACTTTTTTTTTTCCTTTAGTGTAGCAGTCCCCCCTTACCCACCCCCAACCTAATAGCCTTGAAAGGCCTGCCTCCCTCACCCTTTTTCCATAGTACAACGTCCCATCTATCCCTCCCTCTTCCTTCATTTTTTTTTCTGTAGCATTGGGTCACTCTCACTCTCTTCCCCTTTGCTGCTGGGCCCCCCCACCCCCACACTTCACTCCCACACCTTCCGCCGGTACCAAGAGAGATCATTACAGACAGTGACACAGACTGTGTCACTGTCTAAAACAATCTGACAATCTACGTACATATGGTAACTGGAGCAATATCAGCACTCCCTTACCATATGAAAGGATGCCTTCAGCCTCCTTCTGCGGTCTTAGCTGTCCGAGCTAACAGCCAGGACCACATCATGAGGCAGAATGTTGGGTGTAGCTACTACATCAACAGGGTACATTAGGCAAAGTACCCTGTGACGCAGTAGCTATGTTCTTATGGCTTAAGGGGTAAATACTAACTAATTTCCTATATAGGGCTAGATTACAAGTGGTGCCCTATTTAGTGCTTTCGCTTATGCACAAACAATGCCAGTAATTTTTTACCGCGGGTAGGTTAGCACAGGTATTACGAGTTAAAAGTAAGTGGTTTGCGCTCCGAGTGAAACCCGACACACACTAACTTCAAGACTTCGGATATTGCCACCATGTTAAGTTCTTTTACCCAAAGACTTTAAAGGGATATGAAACCCGAAAGGTTTCTTTCATGATTTAGCTAGAGAATGCAATTTTAAACAAATGTTTAATTTACTTATATTAGCAATTTTTGTTTATTCTCTTGATATCGTTTTTTTAAAAAAGTTGGGACGTAAGCTTAGGAGCCAGCCCATTACTGGAGCACTACATGGCAGCAGTTTTGTAAGAATGGTATCCATTTGCAAGAGCACTAGATGGAAACACTATTTCCTGCCATGTAGTGCTCCAGATGCCTACCTACCTAGGTATTTCTTCAACACAGAATAACATGGGAAGGAAGAAAATTTGGTAATAGGAGTAAATTGGAAACTTTTTAAAAATGGTATTCTCTGTCTGAATCAGAAAATAATTTTTTGGGGGTTTCATATCCCTTTAATTAAGAGTGCTTACATTTATTAATTATGCTCTAACCTGACGCCATGTACGGCCAAGTGTGCTCATTTTCTCCTTTGAGAAAATCATTGGAATGTAAATGATCTATAGTAAATACACACTAAAACAAATTACATATAAGTAAAATATTTTTTAAAAAAAAGATGTGTTATGTTTTAAGGTATTTGAGTGGAATGTATTTGTGCATGTATATATGTACATATTTATGTATACAGGGAGTGCAGAATTATTAGGCAAGTTGTATTTTTGAGGATTAATTTTATTATTGAACAA
The DNA here is from genome assembly GCF_027579735.1 of Bombina bombina. Taxonomy (NCBI): domain Eukaryota; kingdom Metazoa; phylum Chordata; class Amphibia; order Anura; family Bombinatoridae; genus Bombina; species Bombina bombina. The sequence continues at coordinate 821,995,471 of NC_069503.1, forward strand.
CAACCATGTTCTCAATGAACCCAAAAAACTCATTAATATCAAAGCTGAATAGTTTTGGAAGTAGTTTTTAGTTTGTTTTTAGTTATAGCTATTTTAGGGGGATATCTGTGTGTGCAGGTGACTATTACTGTGCATAATTATTAGGCAACTTAACAAAAAACAAATATATACCCATTTCAATTATTTATTTTTACCAGTGAAACCAATATAACATCTCAACATTCACAAATATACATTTCTGACATTCAAAAACAAAACAAAAACAAATCAGTGACCAATATAGCCACCTTTCTTTGCAAGGACACTCAAAAGCCTGCCATCCATGGATTCTGTCAGTGTTTTGATCTGTTCACCATCAACATTGCGTGCAGCAGCAACCACAGCCTCCCAGACACTGTTCAGAGAGGTGTACTGTTTTCCCTCCTTGTAAATCTCACATTTGATGATGGACCACAGGTTCTCAATGGGGTTCAGATCAGGTGAACAAGGAGGCCATGTCATTAGATTTTCTTCTTTTATACCCTTTCTTGCCAGCCACGCTGTGGAGTACTTGGACGCGTGTGATGGAGCATTGTCCTGCATGAAAATCATGTTTTTCTTGAAGGATACAGACTTCTTCCTGTACCACTGCTTGAAGAAGGTGTCTTCCAGAAACTGGCAGTAGGACTGGGAGTTGAGCTTGACTCCATCCTCAACCCGAAAAGGCCCCACAAGCTCATCTTTGATGATACCAGCCCAAACCAGTACTCCACCTCCACCTTGCTGGCGTCTGAGTCGGACTGGAGCTCTCTGCCCTTTACCAATCCAGCCACGGGCCCATCCATCTGGCCCATCAAGACTCACTCTCATTTCATCAGTCCATAAAACCTTAGAAAAATCAGTCTTGAGATATTTCTTGGCCCAGTCTTGACGTTTCAGCTTGTGTGTCTTGTTCAGTGGTGGTCATCTTTCAGCCTTTCTTACCTTGGCCATGTCTCTGAGTATTGCACACCTTGTGCTTTTTGGCACTCCAGTGATGTTGCAGCTCTGAAATATGGCCAAACTGGTGGCAAGTGGCATCTTGGCAGCTGCACGCTTGACTTTTCTCAGTTCATGGGCAGTTATTTTGCGCCTTGGTTTTTCCACATGCTTCTTGCGACCCTGTTGACTATTTTGAATGAAACGCTTGATTGTTCGATGACCACGCTTCAGAAGCTTTGTAATTTTAAGAGTGCTGCATCCCTCTGCAAGATATCTCACTATTTTTTACTTTTCTGAGCCTGTCAAGTCCTTCTTTTGACCCATTTTGCCAAAGGAAAGGAAGTTGCCTAATAATTATGCACACCTGATATAGGGTGTTGATGTCATTAGACCACACCCCTTCTCATTACAGAGATGCACATCACCTAATATGCTTAATTGGTAGTAGGCTTTCGAGCCTATACAGCTTGGAGTAAGACAACATGCATAAAGAGGATGATGTGGTCAAAATACTAATTTGCCTAATAATTCTGCACTCCCTGTATATGTGAATATATATATATATACATACAAATATACATATATAAATACATATATATATAAATACATATATATACATACATACTCATATTTAGACATATTTATATTTTTATATATATATATATATATATATATATATATATATACTGTATATATATATACTGTATATATATATATATATATACAGGGAGTGCAGAATTATTAGGCAAGTTGTATTTTTGAGGATTAATTTTATTATTGAACAACAACCATGTTCTCAATGAACCCAAAAAACTCATTAATATCAAAGCTGAATAGTTTTGGAAGTAGTTTTTAGTTTGTTTTTAGTTATAGCTATTTTAGGGAGATATCTGTGTGTGCAGGTGACTATTACTGTGCATAATTATTAGGCAACTTAACAAAAAACAAATATATACCCATTTCAATTATTTATTTTTACCAGTGAAACCAATATAACATCTCAACATTCACAAATATACATTTCTGACATTCAAAAACAAAACAAAAACAAATCAGTGACCAATATAGCCACCTTTCTTTGCAAGGACACTCAAAAGCCTGCCATCCATGGATTCTGTCAGTGTTTTGATCTGTTCACCATCAACATTGCGTGCAGCAGCAACCACAGCCTCCCAGACACTGTTCAGAGAGGTGTACTGTTTTCCCTCCTTGTAAATCTCACATTTGATGATGGACCACAGGTTCTCAATGGGGTTCAGATCAGGTGAACAAGGAGGCCATGTCATTAGATTTTCTTCTTTTATACCCTTTCTTGCCAGCCACGCTGTGGAGTACTTGGACGGGTGTGATGGAGCATTGTCCTGCATGAAAATCATGTTTTTCTTGAAGGATACAGACTTCTTCCTGTACCACTGCTTGAAGAAGGTGTCTTCCAGAAACTGGCAGTAGGACTGGGAGTTGAGCTTGACTCCATCCTCAACCCGAAAAGGCCCCACAAGCTCATCTTTGATGATACCAGCCCAAACCAGTACTCCACCTCCACCTTGCTGGCATCTGAGTCGGACTGGAGCTCTCTGCCCTTTACCAATCCAGCCATGGGCCCATCCATCTGGCCCATCAAGACTCACTCTCATTTCATCAGTCCATAAAACCTTAGAAAAATCAGTCTTGAGATATTTCTTGGCCCAGTCTTGACGTTTCAGCTTGTGTGTCTTGTTCAGTGGTGGTCGTCTTTCAGCCTTTCTTACCTTGGCCATGTCTCTGAGTATTGCACACCTTGTGATTTTGGGCACTCCAGTGATGTTGCAGCTCTGAAATATGGCCAAACTGGTGGCAAGTCGCATCTTGGCAGCTGCACGCTTGACTTTTCTCAGTTCATGGGCAGTTATTTTGCTCCTTGGTTTTTCCACACGCTTCTTGCGACCCTGTTGACTATTTTGAATGAAACGCTTGATTGTTCAATGATCACGCTTCAGAAGCTTTGCAATTTTAAGAGTGCTGCATCCCTCTGCAAGATATCTCACTATTTTTTACTTTTCTGAGCCTGTCAAGTCCTTCTTTTGACCCATTTTGCCAAAGGAAAGGAAGTTGCCTAATAATTATGCACACCTGATATAGGGTGTTGATGTCATTAGACCAAACCCCTTCTCATTACAGAGATGCACATCACCTAATATGCTTAATTGGTAGTAGGCTTTCGAGCCTATACAGCTTGGAGTAAGACAACATGCATAAAGAGGATGATGTGGTCAAAATACTCATTTGCCTAATAATTCTGCACTCCCTGTATATGTGAATATATATATATACATACAAATATACATATATAAATACATATATATATAAATACATATATATACATATATATATCAAAAATAAAGCACTCTCTGGTCTTCAGTCAACTGTAAATCCAAAGGGAACTTTGTGATGTTTCGGGGCAAACAAAGAATGTGCAAACCAAACTTTTAAAGACCTGATAGGCCCTCCTACTACAGTCTTCCAATCAGAAGACAGCGTGTGCAAAATACAACATGTGTAAATCAGCTAAAAAGTGTTAACAAAACTTTTTAATGTGTAGAGTGTCAGCAAAGAATTTTGTACTTCATGAGCTATGTCTCTAGAGCCCCAAGATCAAATGTACAAAACACATAGATAATAAATAATAAAACGTAACGATGCTATCTGCAAACTGACAGAAAAATGTATAACAAAAGATGGCCGTCAAAATCCTATTCCTATTGGTTATCGGAGACACACCCTCCAGAAATGCTATAGTCTAATAGGCCGAAGGAGTCCCAAACAGTAAAGACACACAAACATCTGATATGTTGACAAGACTTAATATCTAAAATAGTGAAGTGCATTGATCTGTGCCCCAATATCAACAGATACAGATACTATTAGTAGGCAAAACAAACTCAGTGGATCCATGAGTCGAAGTACGGTCCCTCTCAGCCGTCCAAGTCACAAAACAACATGCCCTATACGTGTCATATGTAACTAAGGCAATGCATAAACACACAACCATAAGCGAATGATGTGCTAGAAGGAGGCCAAGTCCCGCCTCTTAGCATTGGCCACAATAATAACAGCTGACAGATGCAAATACATGAAACCAAGGGTCACGTAAATCAATAGAGGTATTTGTCTATGATCTGCAATGAAGGACCAAATAACAAAACACGTATGTGATCGATGTCACTCACCTTTTTAATAATAAATAGAAACGTACACAATCCAGGCACACAAAAAAGAAACATAATAACCAAAAGCAGTACTGGATGTCCCATGTTCAAATATATAAACACAAGCTAAGTCTCGCTCGGCCGTCAGTGAAACATGGGGTAACACCCCCTCAGCGTCATCCATAGTCATGGAGACGCATATACAAAAACAAATATTCAATGTGGGAAAACGAGTCGTGGTATCACCTCCTGATTACACCCGTGGAATAAACAGCAGGCATATATAGACACACAACAAAGTGACATGAAATGTTTAATCATAAACATCAAGTACACTCAATATGAGAATCAATCAAAGCAGAAATAAAAGTGCCACAGTGAATAAAAAAACAGTAACCAAACTGATATGGTTCAAATGACCAAATGAAAAGAGTAAAAAATAATAATAATATACTAAAACGACTATTGAATCCAAGATCTAAACATTGATATGGAGCTCCAGAGAACACAGTCATAAAACCACTGAATGTAAACAGTAGTGAAAAAATGAGGACAAAAAATAAAAGTTAAAAACAAACGCCTAGATTTAGAGTTCTGCGGCCAAAGGGGTGCGTTAGCTACGGGTGCTTTTTTTCCCCTGCACCTTCTAAATACAGCTGGTATTTAGAGTTCACAGAAGGGCTGCGTTAGGCTCCAAAAAGGGAGCGTACAGGCATATTTACCGCCACTGCAACTCTAAATACCAGCGGTGCTTACGGACGCGGCCAGCTTCAAAAACGTGCTTGTACACGATATCCCCATAGGAAACAATGGGGCCGTTTGAGCTGAAAAAAAACCTAACACCTGCAAAAAAGCAGCGTTCAGCTCCTAACGCAGCCCCATTGTTTCCTATGGGGAAACAGTTCCTAAGTCTGCACCTAACACCCTAACATGTACCCCGAGTCTAAACACCCCTAACCTTACACTTATTAACCCCTAATCTGCCGCCCCCGCTATCGCTGACTCCTGCATTTTATTATTAACCCCTAATCTGCCGCTCCGTACACCGCCGCAACCTACGTTATCCCTATGTACCCCTAATCTGCTGCCCCTAACACCGCCGACCCCTATATTATATTTATTAACCCCTAATCTGCCGCCCCCAACGTCACCGCCACCTACCTACACTTATTAACCCCTAATCTGCCGACCGGACCTCACCGCTACTATAATAAAGTTATTAACCCCTAATCCGCCTCACTCCCGCCTCAAAAACCCTATAATAAATAGTATTAACCCCAAATCTGCCCTCCCTAACATCGCCGACACCTAACTTCAAGTATTAACCCCTAATCTGCCGACCGGACCTCACCGCTACTCTAATAAATGTATTAGCCCCTAAAGCAAGTCTAACCCTAACACTAACACCCCCCTAAGTTAAATATAATTTTATTCTAACGAAATAAATTAAATCTTATTAAATAAATTATTCCTATTTAAAGCTAAATACTTACCTGTAAAATAAACCCTAATATAGCTACAATATAAATAATAATTATATTGTAGCTATTTTAAGATTAATATTTATTTTACAGGCAACTTTGTATTTATTTTAACCAGGTACAATAGCTATTAAATAGTTAATAACTATTTAATAGCTACCTAGTTAAAATAATTACAAAATTACCTGTAAAATAAATCCTAACCTAAATTACAATTAAACCTAACACTACACTATCAATAAATTAATTAAATAAAATACCTACAATTATCTACAATTACACCTAACACTACACTATCAATAAATTAATTACATACAAATACCTACAAATAAATACAATTAAATAAACTAACTAAAGTACAAAAAATAAAAAAAGAACTAAGTTACAAAAAATACATAAATAATTTAAAAACATTATAAAAATATTACAACAATTTTAATCTAATTACACCTACTCTAAGCCCCCTAATAAAATAACAAAGCCCCCCAAAATAAAAAAATGCCCTACCCTATTCTAAAATAAAAATTGAAAAGCTCTTTTACCTTACCAGCCCTTAAAAGGGCCTTTTGTGGGGCATGCCTCAAAGAATTCTGCTCTTTTGCCTGTAAAAAAAACATACGATACCCCCCCAACATTACAACCCACCACCCACATACCCCTAATCTAACCCAAACCCCCCTTAAATAAATCTAACACAAAGTCCTGAAGGTCTCCCTACCTTGTCTTCACCACGCCGGGTATCACCGATCCGTCCAGAAGAGGGTCCGAAGTCTTCATCCAAGCCCAAGCGGGGGCTGAAGAGGTCCATCATCCGGCTGAAGTCTTGATCCAAGCGGGGGCTGAAGAGGTCCATCATCCGGCTGAAGTCTTGATCCAAGCGGGGGCTGAAGAGGTCCATCATCCGGCTGAAGTCTTGATCCAAGCGGGGGCTGAAGAGGTCCATCATCCGGCTGAAGTCTTCTATCAAGCGGCATCGTCAATCTTCTTTCTTCCGGCTCCATCTTCATCCTGCCGACGCAGAACATCCATCCTGGCCGACAACTTCCCGACGAATGACGGTTCCTTTAAGGGACGTCATCCAAGATGGCGTCCCTCGAATTCCGATTGGCTGATAGGATTCTATCAGCCAATCGGAATTAAGGTAGCAAAATTCTGATTGGCTGATGGAATCAGCCAATCAGATTCAAGTTCAATCCGATTGGCTGATCCAATCAGCCAATCAGATTGAGCTCGCATTCTATTGGCTGTTCCGATCAGCCAATTTATTTATACAGGTCATTTTGTAATTATTTTAACTAGGTAGCTATTAAATAGTTTTTAACTATTTAATAGCTATTGTACCTGGTTAAAATAAATAAAAAGTTGCCTGTAAAATAAATATTAATCCTAAAATAGCTAAAATATAATTATAATTTATATTGTAGCTATATTAGGGTTTATTTTACAGGTAAGTATTTAGCTTTAAATAGGAATAATTTATTTAATAAGAGTTAATTTATTTAGTTAGATTTAAATTATATTTATTTTAGGGGGGTGTTAGTGTTAGGGTTAGACTTAGCTTTAGGGGTTAATACATTTTTTATAGTAGCGGTGTGGTCTGGTCGGCAGATTAGGGGTTAATAATTGTAGGTAGGTGGAGGCGATGTTGGAGGCGGCAGATTAGGGGTTAATAAATATAATATAGGGGTCGGCTGTGTTAGGGGCAGCAGATTAGGGGTACATAGGTATAATGTAGGTTGCGGCGTTGTACGGAGCGGCAGATTAGGGGTTAAAAAATTTTAATAGAGTGGCGGCGATGTGGGGGGACCTAGGTTTAGGGGTACATAGGTAGTTTATGGGTGTTAGTGTACTTTTGAGCAAAGTAGTTAAGAGCTTTATAAACCGGCGTTAGCCCAGAAAGCTCTTAACTACTGACTTTTTTCTGCGGCTGGAGTTTTGTCATTAGATTTCTAACGCTCACTTCAGCCACGACTCTAAATACCGGCGTTAGAAAGATCCCATTGACAAGATAGGATACGCAAAATGGCGTAGGGGGATCTGCGGTATGGAAAAGTCGCGGCTGCAAAGTGAGCGTTAGACCCTTTCCTGACTGACTCCAAATACCAGTGGGCGATAAAAACCAGCGTTAGGAGCCTCTAACGCTGGTTTGACGGCTACTGCCCAACTCTAAATCTAGGCCTATGTTAGATAAAAATTATATTTAACTTAGGGGGGTGTTAGGGTTAGGGGTTAATACATTTATTAGAGTTCCGGTCGGAAGATTAGGGGTTAATACTTGAAGTTAGGTGTCGGTGATGTTAGGGAGGGCAGATTAGGGGTTAATACTATTTATTATACGGTTTTTGAGGCGGGAGTGAGGCGGATTAGGGGTTAATAACTTTATTATAGTAGCGGTGAGGTCCGGTCGACAGATTAGGGGTTAATAATTGTAGGTAGGTGGCGACGACGTTGGGGGCGGCAGATTAGGGGTTAATAAATATAATATAGGGGTCGGCGGTGTTAGGGGCAGCAGATTAGGGGTACATAGGGATAATGAAGGTTGCGGCGGTGTGCGGTTGGCAGATTAGGGGTTAAAAAAATTAAATAGAGTGGCGGCGATGTGCACAGTAGTTAAGAGCTTTATGAGCCGGCGTTAGCCCAGAAAGCTCTTAACTCCTGGCTTTTCTCTGCGGCTGGAGTTTTGTCGTTAGAGTTCTAACGCTCACTTCAGCCAAGACTCTAATTACCGGCGTTAAAAAGATCCCATTTAAAAGAAAGGATACGCAAATGGCGTATGGGGATTTGCGGTATGGAAAAGTCGCGGCTGCAAAGTGAGCGTTAGACCCTTTCCTGACTGACTCTAAATACCAGCGGTAGCCCAAAACCAGCGTTAGGAACCCCTAACGCTGGTTTTGACGGCTAACGCAGAACTCTAAATCTAGGTGAAAATAAGTTAAAACAATGCAATAAACATTAAAAGAAGAAGATTGTTACATGACAAGATATCATAATGAGCAAAAATACAAAAAGGAATAATAGATATAATAATAGATATATGTCAACTGTAGCTATTAATAAACTAGGGGAAAACCGGTAATATGAAATAAATATCAGGACTCTCATTAAATGGATCTAGGCTCTCATGAAGGAAAGAATAAAAACTCCCAGCAACAGGTGTGATCTCAAAGAAAGAGAGAGATATAGGCATATCTTAAGGATTGTGGGTACCCATTAAGTAAATACTGTTATATGTAGCATTGCCACCCAGTATTGACATTCAGTCCCTTGGGAGACAGAGTGCCCAATTCAAAAATATATCATGTTTCCTTTTGAAGCAGGATTTTCTCTCTGTTGCCTCCTCTTCGTAAAGGGGGAAAATGATAGATTATTCTGAACCTGAGATCCTTATACAATAAAGCCCTTCCATATACCATATACCTTTTAATCCTTATAAGGGCCAGAGAAGGGTGAGAATAAAAGCATAAGTTCAGTATTGAGAATGATGACAACTGTTTTAGGAGCCACAGATCCCTATGACCGACAAGAGGAACGAGAAGTTCCATATCTTGTTTTACAATTTGAGAATCAAAGTTACGCAGGCTGGGCAACACTTCTATTAAACTGATCGTAACTCCGCTGCAAACTGACACCCTTCTGATTATGCACTCACTGGACACTACATGGACTTGTATGCTTATCATGAAAGCCGGAGTGGGGTAATTACGTACTCATGACATGTAGGTAGATATGGCTCTACTTGTCTTCTTCAATCAATATAAAGCATCAGCAATGTCCTTTTAATGTAAAGTGCATGTAGAAGTAGAGGCTCACTGCTTGACTGAAAAAGTATCCAGACACTCAGGGTAGCTTCACAGCACAATGACGGCAATACTGTTACAAAACTAACAGTAGTGTTTATTGGCAGAATACAGATCCAACAAAAATCTAGCAATGTTTAGGGGTTTCAACCCTTATTCATGCTATACATTGTATCCACCTCTTAATGCCTTTATATACCATCACCTCTACCAACAAGTGTATTTCATAAAAATCTTTAACATATGCCACCTAGTGGCTCCCAAAGTATATCACATTGGTACTACAATTAATTAATATAAGCATACACAGAGGAATTTAAAGAAAAACAGACATATCATAATCCTTATTCATCCAATTGGGTTTGAGTGTATTTAAGTAGATATCTAAAATAACTATTTTCTCTGTAGCAACAGCTCCTTGTAATCTCTTATTTTATAAATTTTACCAGATCGAGGGTGTGTGAAGGTGACCCCATCCAAACACACCCTTGATCTGGTAAAATCTATAAAATAAAAGATTACTTTACTTGCAGTTCCAAGCCCGTGTTCCAAGATCTATATTGGAGAGACCACTAGGAGAGCCAAAAGATTGCATAAGGGAACACAAATCCAATATTAGATGTGGAAATAAAGATGCCCCTGTATCCTCCCTTTCATTGCAGGTTAACAATTCTATTTGTCAGTTGAGATGGCAGATAATTGATCAATTGAAAAGACCTAGGAGGGAGTAACAGGGAGCTGTTGCTACAGAGAAAAAAGTTATTTTAGATATCTTAGATATCTACCTTAAATGCCCTCATACCCAATGGGATGAATAAGGATTATGATATGTCTGTTTTTCTTTAAATTCCTCTGTGTATGTATATATGAATTAATTGTAGTACCAATGTGATATACTTTGGGAGCCACTATACCATCATAAATACACTTGTTGGTAGAGGTGATGATATATAAAGGCATTAAGGGTTGAGAGCCCGAAACGTTGCTGGATTTTTGTTGAATCTGTATTCTGCCAATAAACACTTCTACTTGTCTTCTGCCATTAAGGGCTCTATTTATCATCATAATTCTCCTACTTTTGCGCCTATAATTACTCTGTCGGATTTATTCTCCTATTTATCAACACATTTTACGCCCAAAATAAGCTGTAATACGACCTAAAAATGCGACCAGATTTTCGCTCTCGCCAAGGCGCACAGGTGCACCAAATACAGCCAAAAAACAATGGATTTCAGTCGTATTTTTAGAAATACTCCCAACGAATCGCCGAAAATCATATTTATCATTATTTTGCGCCAAAGGAGAACCTATAATTCTCCTATAAATCCGACCGTGAAAATACTCCATAACCAAGTAGGAGAACTTTGAATTTACTCCCATATTTTATTCATAGAAGATGGAGTTTTTTTTTATTTTGGCCGCTATTTCTCTTGCTCAGTCCCAGGAAAATCGTGAAAATGATGGAAATATGTTCCGGAGATGGCAAAGAGTTCCTCGATTGTTTTTGCCCCGTTGTGGACTTGAGGCATTATCCGATCGTGAAATTAAGCGCAAATTCAGGATAAACCGAGAAAGCATACTGAATCTATATTCTCTGATTAAAAATGACATTGATCCCCGAACCAGAAGAACAAGGGCAATACCTGGACTTTTGAAATTACTCGCAGTTTTACATTTTTTGGCAACCGGATCTTTTCAGGCTGTATCCAGTGATGTTGTGGGCATGAGTCAGCCTTCATTTTGCCGCCATTTAACAATTGTTTTAAAAGCAATTCTAAAACATCTTTCAAAATTTATTTATGTTCCTAGGAATGTGCATGAATGGCATACAGTAAAGTCCACCTTTTACCAAGTAGCCGGTATGCCCAATGTTCTTGGTGCTATAGATTGCACCCATATTGCTCTTAGACCACCATCCCTAAGGGAGGAGCAATATAGGAACAGGAAAAGCTTTCATTCCCTAAACATACAGGCTGTGTGTGATGCAAACCTTAGAATTTGGGCTGTTCGATCTGGGTTTCCTGAATCATGTCATGATTTCCACATCCAAAAACAATCTGCACTATTTTCTGCTTTTGAACAGGGCAACATGCCACACGGTTGGCTATTAGGTAAATATGAACTTATTTTCATATAATCTAATTATAATGAAATCAGTTCTCTGTATTTTTATTTTTTTGGGGGGGGATTTGCACTTTTTACATATTACATGTCATAAATATATATATGAATTATGATTAATTGTAATGTTTAAATTATTTATAATCTCTAATCAATTTTTCATTTTAAAAAATAGGTGATAGTGGTTATCCGTGCCGAACTTGGCTGTTGACACCTGTCCCAATACCACATACCCGAGGAGAAATTAAATTTAATGAACCCCACCGTAGCACAAGAAGTGCTATAGAAAGAACTTTTGGGGTTTTAAAAATGTGTTTCAGAGTTTTGGATAGGTCTGGAGGAGCACTTCAATATTCGCCAGAAAAATGTAATGATATAATTCTAGTTGCATGCATGTTGCACAACATTGCAATTTCCCAAGGCAATTTAGAGGAGGAGTGTCCCAATGATCCCACAGATGACACTTATATCCCTCAAGACATTATAGGCAGACACACTACAAGGGCAGGTGTACAAAATCGATTGGAAATTATTGAAAGATATTTTTCATGTAAGTATTATTGCAAACTATTTAGCATTGTGTATTATTTTATTAAATTTTCTGTATTTGAATTACTAATATTTATTTATTTATTTTTTTATTTTTTTCAGAATACATGTCATCACCCTGAGTTTGAATTCTTTTATAAGAAATGTACATAAGTCTTTGATATTGAAGTTAACTCCACCCATTTGAAAAAATAAAACTTTTGCTTATTTATCAAAAATCTTTTCTTTTATTAAGGGATAAATATCTTTAATGAAAATATAACCAAACCAAACTATATATAAATATTAATAATACAAACTTTCAAACAAACAAAGCAAAAATAAATGTAAAGCACAACAAAATATAAAAACCAGAAAATATATACACTTAATTTTTGGGATTCTGTGTATCAATTCTGTGATCTACAATTCATAATTTCTAAAAAAAATTTATAATATTCACTTTTTATTTCTGAATCACGTTTCAGAATATTGTTCCTTTGTTTCTGTAATTCAATGAGTTCCTTAAAAAAAGCACTTTGTTCATGTCTAAATGAGGATGCCATATCTGTCAGTGCCTGTATGTCATTGGTTCGCTCTGTAATTGGAGGTTGTCTGACTTCTTCGGCTGTTTCCTCAATGTCAGATTCATTGACCATTGGACTCGCAGCAGGTGTATTTAAATCAGGTGGTGTTGGTCCCTCCTGTGTGTGACCATGTATTTGTGTCTCATCATCATCATCGTCTAGTGGTTGCAGTGTCAATTCGACCTGTTCTTGTTCAAAAACAAAAATATAATTTAAAAAATAAATAAATAAAATAAAAACAACAATATCTAACCTTTACAATTTACAATTTCCATACAGACCATCATATAATGCAATTGAACTATCTTGCATAGTTTGAAGCAATGCTCTAACACCTGTTGAGAAATAAAAGGGTTAACAAACTATATTTTCAATTTTTGAGATTTCTATGTACACATGCGTTCATTCAAAAATATTTTTGATTGATAACAAATTTAGGGTATTTATGCATCAAGCACCATGTAATTTGATAGGAATGATATAATCCAAAAACATAAAATCAATAAAACTTTTAACAAATTGATCATTTAAATTTATTGTGTTTTTTTTACGTTAAAATCCTATCGCCTTGGAAAAATGTAAATTATCGTTGAGGTCAAACTAGTTTAAATTAATTTTTGGTTGATTGACAAACGAAATTTAATTGGTTTGTATCAATACATTATTGTTGATACTCAAAATTTACATAACTTCACAGTTCTTTGAAAAGATTTCCAATCATTGAACAACAAATTTGTTTTGAACAATAGGTATTAACCTTAATCTCGCAAAATAAAAATATGTATATCAAAATAAAAAATTTTCAATAACCATACAAACATCGAAGAATTTCAATACCCATACAAACATTGTTTGCTTGATTACAAATTAAATTCCGTTCCAAGGTTCATAAGAATATATATTTTGTTTGGTTATTTATTTGGGCTTAATATTGCTTTTCATTATGCACCTTCAAAAGGGCAATTTCTGGTATTACATTAGTCACACCCATAGCTCTATACATCACCCACCCCTCTAACCCTATGTTTTGCGATCTCAATCTCCAAACACTGCAAAGTCTCTTTTCTCTCTCTATCTACCATTTTCTTTTTCTCTCCATCACCCACACCTCTCTTTTGAGATCTCTATCTCTCTCACCTTCTATCTCTATCCCCTCCTATCTATCTCTCTTCCCTCCTGTGTTATCCATCTTTCTATCTTTACAGCACTTGAAAAGCCTCTGACAAACTCACAATATGATATACACATAATTTATTTTTTATATTGCTTACATGCGCTTTCTTCTCGATCTCTATTTGTTTGTGAAGTTGAAGGTTGAGGTTCCTGAGACGTGCTTTCATGAACAAAAGGTTGGTCCTCCTGTGCATTTAACTCCTCTTCCACACAGACATCCTCATGTTGTTCTGTAAATATAAATAAAAATGTATCAATTCACAATATACCTACAAATGTAAGAACACCCCCCCCCCCCAACAAAACAAAGCAATAATTAAAAAACAAAATTACCTCTAAAGTCCATTGTGTCTCCAGGAACATCCAGGCCGACCACAACTGCATCCCCCATCCTGGCATAGAGAATTTGTTCGAAATCAGTCAATTCCGCCCTGTATCCTGGTCCTCCACCTGTTGCTTTAGCCGATTGTTTTGCTTGGCATACCTTTTTTTTTATGTTCTTTCTGATGTCGTTAACCCTCTTCCAACATGCCCTTACATCCTTCGGAAAGCTACCTTCTGAAGACACAGATGTGCTAATTTGGGTCCATATTGCCCGCTTTCTCTGTGGGTTAACAGTTCTTGCCTGGTAGCCAATGATCTCTTCATAATGCTCCACCACTTGTTCCACCAAAATACAATTTTGACGATGGGTGAACATCACACTTCTCCCACTTTTTGTCTTTCCTGCTTGCAATGATGCCATCTTAAAAATGAGTAGTTAAAGTGCGCAAAATGGTATCCACAATTTAACTAAACTTAAATTAACGTTACAAGCTAATTTAAAGAATTTGTGCATGAAGGTTGAGAAAAAAGGGCGTGCACTTTATTTTTCTGGAAAGATCCCTATGTCGCATTAGTATTTCAAAATAAAAAAAAATTAAAATGAATAACGGTCATGTGTTTGGTTATGTGTAAATATTGCAATTTGAATAAATATTTATATAAATTCTTATTACATGTTAGTTTTGTCTGTAAAAGTAACAATTGTTATATTTGCTGGATACTAGCATAAAAAAATACATTTGTTGCAATACCGAAAAAAGTTAATGTTTGCTTAGAAACTATTAGAGACAATTGATACAATAAAGATTATAAAGCTTAGGATGTAACTAAAAGTTACTAAAAGTTTATAATACATATTGAAACATATATTGAAACTTATACAAATACAAATCTATATTAATATTGATTTAAAATATTGGATTATTTTATTACTTGTAATTGCGCATTTTTATATTGAAATTAGTTCCGTTACTTGGCTACACCCTAGAAATAGAAATCAGCACAGCAAGATGGCAAGATCTAGGAAATTCTCTATAGGTGAACTATTGATAATTTCATATACAATGGAAAAATATTTTCCCAAAAAAAGAAGGGGAATTTACACCTTGGACCAGGATAGGAGAAATAATATTCTCTGTGAAATGGTAAGAAGAGTGAGGCGAATATCTGGACAGAGGAGAACAAGAAAGCAATGCCTAAAACGCTACAATGATTTGTACAGGAGACAATCTAAATTGAGGACACTTATCCGGTGTTACCTGCGCAAATATAAGACTTTGACATAATCCAGATTTAATTTTTAAAATGTATGTTACACAGAAATGTATGTATAACATTTGTATTTTTAACAATTTCATAACATGTGCATTGGAAAACACATTTATTTTATAAAACTATCAAATTTAATTGTGTTATATAATTTTATTGCATCTCTTGAAATCACTTAGAGAAAAGAATTTCTAGATATGCTCAGAGTCTGGTGATTTATGGCTGTACATTTGTCTATTGTGATTGGCTAACACATTTTAATAGAATTTTACTTTCACAGTTATCTTGAGTGTTGTTTCTAAAGTTAATTAACTTACATTGTTTGGATTCTCAACTTTACAAGTTTAAAAAGAGATAGTGATGTAAATCTTTGGATTCAACAGTAGACATTGTCTTCCTTGAAGAATGACACGGTTTTTAAAATATGTCTGATTCTTTCTTTTATCTATTTATACTGAATTATAAGCCAACTTTGTTTTGATGTTTGTAAAAGAAAAGAATGTGTGAAAGTATGTTGTGCACATTCTATTATTAAGGCGATTAGATAAAATAAAATAAAATTTTTGAAAGATTATCGAATCTATTTCTAACATTGGAAATATGGTCTTTTTCAAAAAGATATGTACAAAATAATAATTTTTCTTTTCTATTAAATTGTGGATTAAATATGATTTTACATTATATAATATGAAAAGTTCAACTAATTTGTTTACATTTTTAAATAGTTAAAAACCGTAGAGCACCGAGAAATCTCTGTCCAATTGATGAAAATTCCTCAAGTTCTGGTGGAGAATGACCCCTTGCCAAGGGTGTTTATGGACAGGGAGGGAAATGATAACCCAGGTATTTATAAATTGTAATAATTTATATATATATAGATCCATACAATGTTGGAAATAAAATGAACATTTTTTGTGTTTAAGTAATAAGAAGGCAACAACGTAGGGCAAGGCCTATTATTGAAAATGAGTCAAATGAGGAAGAAGAAATTCAGAATCCGAATTTGGAAGGTTAACTTAATTTTATTACTTTTTATTGCATTTATAATAAAAAAATAATGACATTTTTAAAATGTAAACCTTTGTTTTGTTATACATTTAGATGATGCAGATATTCAGGTTGACAATTACCGTCAAGATGGAGAGGGAAATATTATTAATGAGGAGAGAGAAGAAGTGGTACAAGATTATGAGATAGAACAAGTGCTTGTGCAGGAAGATGATTTAGAAGATAGTAAGTAATAATATATTAAAAAAATTATATTAATAACCGAATATTGTACTATATATATATTGTACCGAATATTATATATATATATATATATATATATATATATATATATATATATATATATATATATATATATATATATATATATATAGATAGATAGATAGATAGAGAGAGAGAGAGAGAGAGAGAGAGAGAGAGAGAGAGAGAGAGAAATAAAAAAAAAAGGATAATGAATTATTTTTAATATACACAAGGGGAGTAAAATATAAAATTTCATTTTACACAGTGATGCAAGAAGAAGAGGTGGACAGAGAGGTCCATGAGGAAAATAGTTCAAATGATTCCTCTGATACCATTAATTATGACTGGGGTGAGTATATCAGACATGTGTTTATATATGGATTTAAAAATACATAAGAATAACCTTATTCTTTATTTTATACAGTACCTGAAGATCAAAACATATTGATTAACAAGAAACAGTTATTGGAGGTATTAAAGAAAGCTGAAAAAGGACTTAAAGAAAACTATTCAAGTTTGCATGAAATGCGCCTTAAAATAGAAAAAATGTAACAATACATTTTGATTTTTCATAATGTGACCAAAATTTTTTTTTATTTTTGTGATAAAAAATAAATATTTATGTTTAAACGTGTATTGGTGTACAGATAAATTATTATAAACATAACACTGAAATGAATATAACAATGTATGAGATTGAATAAGGGACAATCTACTATCAATTTTTTTATTGTTTGCAAAAGATTGATATTCACTTTATTAGTGAGTTTATTGTTTAACATTAACAACTCAGTTATATTAATACACTTTTTTTTAACTCTGTGGTTACCTTGGACTTCTTCAAGCTCACTGATGACATGACTATGACTGATTCTTATCTATTCTCTTGCATTAGCATTGTGTAGTAAACCCAGTGCCTGAACAGAGTGTTATCTATATGGCCAACGTGTAATTTCAAACTCTTTTGAAAAGATATTTCAAAAGCCTGTGATAAGAGGCAGCCATGAAATTAGCATATGAACTACTATGTTTAGTTTAAAATAAGATTATTTACAAAAAAGAAATTTCACCAGAAAAGAAATGTAAAATTGTATTAATATTAATAAAGGTACAATGGCAATAGTTTACTGTCCCTAGAAACACTTTTGAAATAGTCATGTGGGTCATGCCAAGGGGGCTTGGATCATGTCAGCTATGAGCTAAAAAAATATACATGCATATATATATATATATATATATATATATATATATATATACATATATATATTTTACAAATCAATATTTTAAAAACACAATATTGAATATTTGTCAATTAAATATTGAGGAAGTAATGCAGTCAATATTGATGTAATGCAAGGCAGATTATATTAAAATGGATTTAATTTTTTTTATAAAAGTATAATATTCAAATGGATTAAAAAATTTAGAAAAGTATTATATTAGTTATTAAAAAACAAAGGATAAAAATAAAATTAAAAAAAATTATATTAACATTATTGGCTCGAAATAATCGACATTGAAAGCTGTTTTAATGATAAATAAGGCGCATTTTAAAAAATTGTGGCGAGATTTATCAATAAACCGCCGCATCTCGACAATGGAAATCAGCGATAAAATACTACTGGTTTAATGATAAATATTGGCGCACATGTGCGCCTTTGCAAGGGCGAGATGCGGCGAGTTCATAGGAGAATTGAAAGTCGTAATTCTAAAATGAATGATAAATAGAGCCCTAACTATGCCTTATTATGCTGCATTTATGTTTCTTACACTTCAATATGAGGGCTGCTGAGCCGGAGTTTAGAGAAATTACTGAGATACAGATTTCATGTGGATTCTAGTTTATCGTATTCAATTTGATTGTGTACTTAAAGGGACATGAAACATAATTTTTTTTCTTTCATGATTCAGATAAAGAATACAATTTTTAAAAAGTTTCCAATTTATTTCTATTATTGCATTTATTTCATTCTCTTGTTACTCTTTGTAGTGATGCCATGTACATGACAGGAAATAGTGCTTGCTAATGTATAACATTGTTGCAAAACTGCTGCCATAAAGTACTGCAGACACGTGCACACTCTTGAACTTACATTCCTGCTTTTCAACAAAAGATAACAAGAAAAGAAAAAAATATTATAGGAGTAAATTGGAAAGTTGTTTAAAATTGCATGCTCTATCTGAATCACGAAAGAAAAATGTTTGGGTTTTATATCCCCTTAATTGCCCCATCTAATAGGTTTTGTGTGAATCGCATACATGATCAATGCTATTATATACTACGTGCTATGTTAGCTGGACTAGGAACAATCTTGTATCCTATATTTTATCTGTTTATTTTATGTAATCAAAATATGTACTAGTTAATATTTATCTACTTGGAGTTCAGTTCTTGTATAAACTAAACTGATGCAATCACTTTAGAGATTAAATAGTAGAGAAAGGAATTATAAATATCAATTATTTTAGTAGTGAGTGCACTTACTATTGTGGTTAATAATCTCCTCTTAATTGATATACACCCTAAATAGAAAATAACTTTAATTCCCTGTATGTTAACTGTGTTTCCTGGAGTGACCTGCTATGTGGTCTTTAGTTATACCATACTTTTCAGTTTAGACCCTATCTCTGTTATTAGTGTATAGAAGTTACTGGTCATTTATTATATTACATGTTGTTTTTTTATTAGTTAGTAGCTAATAATGTTTAATATGCTTAAAGCCTAGTGCCCAGTGGCAGGTGTTGTAGTAACATCTCAAGACATTATTGTCACTTATATATTATTCAGTGGGTCTAAAAGTGGCTCTTTTTTGTCTTTTCCCTTGTGTTTCCCTTTATTTTGTCATTTTAATTCCGGTGACCACTAGCTTTCATCAGAGGTATGCTCATTTATTTTTCTTCAATTTTAAGGATATCTTTAGGGGATATTTTAGTCTAACTTTAAATTTTAAAGAATATGCCTGAGGTTTGCCTTTGTAGCAGATGGTAGTTCTTCATGAGGATTTGTGTCACATTCCCATTTTTTCCAGATAATAATGCTGTGTGTAGCGCCACATGTAAGTTTGTTAGCATTATATTCTTACTTTCTCTAATAATTGTATTTTTACAATTGCATCTTATTATGTTTTAAAAAAGTGTAAACTATTTTAAGATTGAGCTAGTCAAAAGAATATCTTACACATTTGGTATTAGGGGCCCGATCCGATATGCAGCGTCGCCCGCAAAAGCCGGCGACGCCAAATTTTGCGCTGGTTTGGTATCCTTTATACGGCCTAACATAGAAGTTACGCTCGTATATTTCACCCTTCGCCCATAGTTTTTTGGCCCATAGAGTGATATACCAAACCAGCGCAGTTTGGTATCCAATATACAGCGTAAGGACTTACGTGGCGAAAATGGAGAAATCTTACTCCATTTTCACCTCGCCACAAAATGCAGGCGTAGTAAGCCTTACGCTGAGTATTGGAGCCCCGTAACTCCATAAACTACCTGCAAAATAAAACCTAACACCTAACGCATGCGCAATGTCTATCTACCTGTCAGCCGCAATCCCTAATAAAGTGTTTAACCCCTAAACCGCCGCTCCCGAACCCCGCCGCCACCTACATTATATGTATTACCCCCTAATCTGATCCCCCTACACAGCCGCCAGCTATATTAAATGTATTACCCCCTAATCTGATCCCCCTACACCGCCGCCACCTATATTAACTTTATTACCCCCTAATCTGAGCCCCCTACACCGCCGCCACCTATATTATATGTATTAACCCCTAATCTAATCCCCCTACACCGCCGCCACCTACATTAACTATATTAACCCCTAATGTGAGCACCCTACCCCGCCGCCACCTATTTGAAATATATTAACCCCTAATCTAATCCCCCTACACCGCCGCCACCTATTTTAAATATATTAACCCCTAATATGAGCCCCCTACACCGCTGCCACCTATTTGAAATATATTAACCCCTAAACCTAAGTCTAACCCTAACACCCCCTAACTTAATTATTATTGAAATAAATCTAAATAATATTAATATTATTAACTAAATTATTCCTATTTAAAACTAAATACTTACCTATAAAATAAACCCTAAGATAGCTACAATATTATTAATAATTACATTGTAGCTATTTTAGGGTTTATATTTATTTTACAGGTAACTTTGTATTTATTTTAAATAGGTACAATAGCTATTAAATAGTTAATAACTATTTAATAGCTACCTAGTTAAAATAATTACAAAATTACCTGTAAAATAAATCCTAACCTAAGTTACCATTACACCTAACACTACCCTATCAATAAATTAATTAAATAAACTACAAATATCTAAACTAAAATACAATTAAATACACTAAACTATATTACAAAAAAACAAACACTAAATTACAAAAAATAAAAAAAGTTTGCAAGAATTTTAAGCTAATTACACCTAATCTAAGCCCCTAATAAAATAAAAAAGCCCCCCAAAATAATAAAATTTCCCTACCCTAAACTAAATTAAAAAAGTAATCAGCTCTATTACCAGCCCTTAAAAGAGCCTTTTGCAGGGCATTACCCCAAAGTAATCAGCTCTTTTACCTGTAAAAAAAAGAACAACCCCCCCCTCCATTACAACCCACCACCCACACACCCCTACTCTAAAACCCACCCGATCCCCCCTTAAAAAAACCTAAGTCTAACCCCCAAGTGGTCCTTACCTGTCCTGAAGACCGGCAGAGAAGGTCCTGTTCCAGGCGGAGAAGTCTTCTTCCAAGCGGCGACATCTTCTTCTTCCAGGAACCAGCCGGCGCGGAGCGGAGGAGTTGAAGACCGATGACCGCGGAGCTGAAGACCGTCCACTCTGGAACTGAAGACCGGCGATGCTGGAACTGAAGATCGGCGATGCTGGAACTGAAGACCGGAGCCATGGAGCGTGGAGGATCCTCTTCATACGATCTCCGCCGTACACTGAATAGGAATTCAAGGTACGTGATTAAAAATGGCGTCCCTTGAATTCCTATTGGCTGATTTGAGCCTTCAAATTCAAATCAGCCAATCAGATGAGAGCTACTTTAATTCTATTGGCTGATTTGAATAGCCAATAGAATAAGAGCTACTTTAATTCTATTGACTATTCTAATCAGCCAATAGAATTACAGTAGCTCTTATTCTATTGGCTATTCAAATCAGCCAATAGAATTAAAGTAGCTCTCATCCGATTGGCTGATTTGAATTTGAAGGCTCAAATCAGCCAATAGGAATTCAAGGAACGCCATTTTTAATTGTGTACCTTGAATTCCTATTCAGTGTACGGCGGAGATCGTATGAAGAGGATCCTCCGCGCTCCATCGCACCGGTCTTCAATTCCAGCGTCGCCGATCTTCTGTTCCAGCATCGCCGGTCTTCAGTTCCAGAGTGGACGGTCTTCAGCTCCGCGGTCATCGGTCTTCAACTCCTCCGCTCCGCGCTGGCTGGTTCCTGGAAGAAGAAGATGTCGCCGCTTGGAAGAAGACTTCTCCGCCTGGAACAGGACCATCTCCGCCGGTCTTCAGGACAAGTAAGGAACACTTGGGGGTTAGACTTAGGTTTTTTTAAGGGGGGATCGGGTGGGTTTTAGAGTAGGGGTGTGTGGGTGGTGGGTTGTAATGGGGGGGTTGTTCTTTTTTTTACAAGTAAAAGAGCTGATTACTTTGGGGCAATGCCCCGCAAAAGGCCCTTTTAAGGGCTGGTAATAGAGCTGATTACTTTTTTAATTTAGTTTAGAGTAGGGAAATGTTATCATTTTGGGGGGCTTTTTTATTTTATTAGGGGGCTTAGATTAGGTGTAATTAGCTTTAAATTCTTGTAATCTTTTTTTTATTTTTTGTAATTTAGTGTTTGTTTGTTTTTTGTAATATAGTTTAGTGTATTTAATTGTATTTTAGTTTAGATATTTGTAGTTTATTTAATTAATTTATTGATAGGGTAGTGTTAGGTGAAATGGTAACTTAGGTTAGGATTTATTTTACAGGTAATTTTGTAATTATTTTAACTAGGTAGCTATTAAATAGTTATTAACTATTAGCTATTGTACCTATTTAAAATAAATACAAAGTTACCTGTAAAATAAATATAAACCCTAAAATAGCTACAATGTAATTATTAATTATATTGTAGCTATCTTAGGGTTTATTTTATAGGTAAGTATTTAGTTTTAAATAGGAATAATTTAGTTAATAATATTAATATTATTTAGATTTATTTCAATAATAATTAAGTTAGGGGGTGTTAGGGTTAGACTTAGGTTTAGGTGTTAATATATTTCAAATAGGTGGCGGCGGTGTAGGGGGCTCATATTAGGGGTTAATATATTTCAAATAGGTGGCGGCGGTGTAGGGGGATTAGATTAGGGGCTAATATATTTCAAATAGGTGGCGGCGGTGTAGGGGGCTCAGATTAGGGGTTAATAAATTTAATATAGGTGGCGGCGGTGTAGGGGGATCATATTAGGGGGTAATATAGTTAAAATAGGTGGCGGCGGTGTAGGGGGATCATATTAGAGGTTAATATAGTTAATGTAGGTGGCGGCGGTGTAGTGGGATTAGATTAAGGGTTAATACATATAATATAGGTGGCGGCGGTGTAGGGGGATCATATTAGGGGGTAATATAGTTAAAATAGGTGGCGGCGGGGTAGGGGGCTCACATTAGAGGTTAATATAGTTAATGTAGGTGGCGGCGGTGTAGTGGGATTAGATTAAGGGTTAATACATATAATATAGGTGGCGGCGGTGTAGGGGGATCAGATTAGGGGGTAATACATTTATTATAGCTGGTGGCGGTGTAGGGGGATCATATTAGGGGGTAGTACATATAATATAGGTGGCGGCGGTGTAGGGGAATTAGATTAGGGGTTAATACATATAATATAGGTGGCGGCGGTGTAGGGGGATTAGATTAGAGGTTAATACATATAATATAGGTGGCGGCGGTGTAGGAGGCTCAGATTAGGGAGTAATACATATAATATAGGTGGCGGCGGGGTCCAGGAGCGGCGGTTTAGGGGTTAATACATTTATTGTTAGGAGTGAGAGGGGGGATTGCGGATAGAGGGGTATACGTGTCGGGCTATTTTTGGGAGGCGTGTTAGACAGTAACGGGAGATTTAATATTTTAGTAACTTTTTGTAGGCGGCGGCAGTTTCTAAAGTGCCGTAAGTCACTGGCGACTCCAGAAATTTGTACTTACGCTGATTTCTGGACATCGCTAGTTTGTCCGACTTACGGCACTTTAGCAACTGCCGGTGCCGTATATGTGATAGCTCGATGTGCGAGCTCAAACTACGGGCGGTGCGGGTTTCCACGCTTGCGCCTAAACCTGTGCCGTATATCGGATCGCGCCCTATGTATTCTTCACACAATTGTAATTTAGTTTATTTCTCAGGTCCAAACGTGGCCCTTTCTTATCATGCTCCCCTGACATTCCCCCTGAAATGAATGTCCTGTGTTCAGTGGTTCATCAGAGGTTACTATTCATCATTTGGGGAAAGACTTCTTGCTGAAGCTATAGATGCCATCTGGGGATAACAAGATTTACACTATGAATACCAAGTGTGGATGCAAAAGTGGTCTCCTATTTTTTCATATGCCTTCTATAGATCATGAGTCTTTTGAGGGATGTTGGTGTCCAGTTTAGAAGGTTTCAATATATACTTAATATCTACAAATATAAATCTGAAGTTTATTAACCAAATATCACTAGAGTTACAAACTTTGTATAAGTAACTAGACTGACCCTGAATTGTCTGAAAAACGTATGGGCTCGCTATAAATAATTATGTTACTATCTTTTGCTGTAAAAATGTATACATGCAATGATTATACCTTAGTGTTCAGATCTACGACTGTATACTTGTATAACATTTTTAAGTTTGCCTGTATTTTCTTAAATTTTAAACCTCAATAAAAAATATCTTTAAAAAATAATAATAATAAAGATGTATTACATTGTTAAATGCACACACTGCATTTAAGCCCCAGCCAGTTATATTAAATCAGCTATTTGTGGTTTTACTTTCTTCATTGCATGACATTTGCTTAGGTTAATATCTACAGGTGAAACTCGAAAAATTAGAATATCGTGCAAAAGTTCATTTATTTCACTAATGCAACTTAAAAGGTGAAACTAATATATGAGATAGACTCATTACATGCAAAGCAAGATAGTTCAAGCCGTGATTTGTCATAATTGTGATGATTATGGCTTACAGCTCATGAAAACCCCAAATCCACAATCTCAGAAAATTAGAATATTACATGCAATCAATAAAACAAGGATTGTACATAGAATAATATCGGACCTCTGAAAAGTATAAGCATGCATACTGTATGTACTCAGTACTTGGTTTGGGCACCTTTTGTAGCAATTACTGCCTCAATGCGGCGTGGAATGGAAGCTATCAGCCTGTGGAACTGCTGAGGTGTTATAGAAGACCAGGATGCTTCAATAGCGGCCTTCAGCTCTTCTGCATTGTTCAGTCTCATGTTTCTCATCTTTCTCTTGGTAATGCCCCATAGATTCTCTATGGGGTTCAGGTCAGGCGAGTTTGCTGGCCAATCAAGCACAGTAATCCCATGGTCATTAAACCAGGTTTTGGTGTTTTTGGCAGTGTAGGCAGGTGCCAAGTCCTGCTGGAAAATGAAGTCAGCATCCCCATAGAGCTCGTCTGTGGAAGGAAGCATGAAGTGCTCCAAAATCTCCTGGTAGACGGCTGCTTTGACCCTGGACTTAATTAAGCACAGTGGACCAACACCAGCAGATGACATGGCTCCCAAAATCAACACAGACTGTGGAAACGTCACACTGGACTTCAAGCATCTTGCAGTGTGTGCCTCTCCATTCTTCCTCTATACTCTGGGTCATTGGTTTTCAAATGAGATGCAAAATTTGCTCTCATCAGAAAAGAGGACTTTGGACCACTGAGCAACAGACCAGGTCTGTTTTTCTTTAGCCCAGGTAAGACACTTCTGACGTTGTTTGCTGTTCAGGAGTGGCTTGACAAGAGGAATACGACATTTGAAGCCCATGTCCAGGATCCGTCTGTGTGTGGTGGCTCTTGATGCACTGACTCCAGCCTCAGTCCACTCCTTGTGAAAGTCCCCAACACTTTTGAATGGCCTTTTCCTGACAATCCTCTCCAGGCTGCGGTCATCCCTGCTGCTTGTGTACCTTTTTCTTCCACACTTTTCCCTTCCACATAACTTTCTATTAATGTGCTTTGATACAGCACTTTGGGAACATCCAACTTCTTTTGCAATTACCTTTTGAGGCTTTCCCTCCTTATGGAGGGTGTCAATTATGGTTTTCTGCACAACTGTCAGGTTAGCAGTCTTTCCCATGATTGTGATTCCTACTGAACCAGACAGAGACCATTTAAAGGCTCAGGAACCCTTTGCAGGTGTTATGGCTTAATTAGCTGATTAGAGTGGGACACTTTGAGCCTAGAATATTGCACCTTTTCACAATATTCTAATTTTCTGAGATTGTGGATTTGGGGTTTTCATGAGCTGTAAGCCATAATCATCACAATTATAACAAATCATGGCTTGAACTATCTTGCTTTGCATGTAATGAGTCTATCTCATATATTAGTTTCACCTTTTAAGTTGCATTATTGAAATAAATTAACTTTTGCACAATATTCTAATTTTTCAAGTTTCGCCTGTATAAAAACCCTGCAAATACCTATTTGAAGAGCCTAAAGAATTACTATTTATTATAGATTTTGTGATAAATCAGACGTCCCTGTAACATACATAGGGCTAGCTTACAAGTGGTGCAGTATTTTTTATTTTTTTTTGTAAGTGAAAACTCAGCTTGGATTTTATTTTTTGTGCTTGCAAAATGAAAATGGCCTGCAAAAACACAATTGGGCTCGCGCAAAACCGTTTGTGCCTCATAATTGGGGAACATTACCCACTCCAACAGTGGCTATTCAAATAGATTGGAATAATAACTAGCAGGTCTGTAAACTATATTCTCAATTCTAATAGACCTCTTTGTCATGAATCAGATAGAACATGCACTTTTATCAAGGATACTTCATTCCCTTGATATACCTATAGACTCAGCAGCAGCAATGCACTACTATGAGCTAGCTGGTAATTGGTGGCTATGCACATATGCCTCTTGTTATTGGCTCACCAGATGTATTCAGCCAACTCCCAGTTGTGCATTGCCGCTCCTGAAACCAACAAGTTATGCCTTTCAATTAATCCTTTTTTAAAAGAACAAAGTAAATTTGGTATCAGAAGTAAATTGAAGTGTCTTGCGATAACATATTCTATCTAAATCATGAAAGTTAGATTTTGACTGTCCGTTTAAATGAGGCTTTAGATTAAAGGGATAGAAAGCTCAAATGTGTATGAATGCATTTCAGTTTGAAATAGAAGCATATTTGCCATATACTTTCATTAGCAAAAATGCTTCTAGTAAAATGTATTGCTGTTTCAGTGGCATACACACATATGCTACGTGTGACTAGAGCATCAGTCTTCAAATACCATGTCCTCTGTGACTTTTAAGTTTATGAATAAACTCCCAAAAGTGTGAATGTGATTCCACAGAGTTCCTTGTTTAAAGTTAAAGGGACAGTTTACTCAAAAATTTTCTCCCCTTTAATTTGTTCCCAATGATCCACTTTACCTGCTGGAGTGTATTAAATTGTTTACAAGTAGCTCCTTTACCCTTATATTTGCATTTGAAATGTTAATTTAGCATGTGGTATCCCCACCTATTCTGAAAGTTTGTGGCCGCGCGTACCAGCTATAGATAAGCTTTGTAAACACAGCCAGCAGAAGAAATTACACTCCCAGTGTGATAAAGCAGAGATAAGGTAATAAAATGTTGATTTTCCATTGTTCTCTCAAAGTATTGGTGATTGTTTTAAGGACAGATATAAGATAAAGAAGCAGGTATATGTGCACAATGTGATACAGTAATGAGATCTGATTATACCTACAAGCTCAACCCATTTTATTAGGTTGTGGCTTCAAAACACAAAATCAGAGCTTTAATATACACAAATAAACCTTAAAAAGCTAATTTTCATACATTTTTTACTCTGCAGTTGGTAAAAAAAGCAATTGTAAACACATTAAGGGAAAAACTATTTTACAGTATACTGTCCCTTTAAGTTCTTTTAAAATATAGATGTGATTCCACCGTGTTCTTTATGTGAAGAAAAGTTCTTGTAAAGTCCAACATATAAACAATTTGAATATAGACCAAAAAAGGAGAAGAAAAAATGAGTGCATGAAATATATAACATTAATAAAGTAAAAACATATTAAATAAATGCTGCTACTTTTGGGTCCTTATTTAACCATTTAACGTGAAGATCCCCCACATCTCTCTTTAAAGGAGAAGTGAATTTAAAGGGACATTCCAGCCAAAATTTAAATGCACATAGGTGTATTATTTTTTTTAATAGAAACATACTTGCATTATACATGTAGTGGCAAAAATGCTTCTAGTAAAAGTTATCACTGTTTTAGTGTTAACATTTTTCTCTGCATGTGCAGTATAGCTAGATTTTGTCAGTGCACCAGCAGTTTATATCCTGCAGCTGCTCCAAGCACTAGTGGGGCTTGTATCCTGCCAACAATTAACACATTGATTGAGTCATTACCAGATGACAGAAGCACCTTAGGCTCTCTGACCAAGTGCTGTATTAAAATGATGGCGCACGGTGCATACTTAAATACACTTTTGAAACAGCTATAGATTTTACTAGAAGCATTTTTGCTAATACATGTATATTGCAAAAATGCTTCTATTCAAAACTGAAACTCATCCATGTGGATTTAAACTTGGGCTGGAATGTCCCTTTAAATTCCCTCCTTTCCAGGGACTTTTAACTGATTCTATACCTATCCACTGGAAATTATAAGGATGGGTTTTGTATGACTGACAATTATTAAAATGTGCAGGCACTCGATGATCATCTTTCTCTTTATATATCTTGTTAAAATATTCTAATATTCTGGTTTTAAGAAATCTAGAAGTTTGTCCTAAATAGTGAATCTTACAGCTGCTAGTTAATAAATAAACAACATTTGTTGTTTTACAACTTATAAATGTTTTAATTTCGTAATCTTTACCAGTTATTGAGGACTTACATTTTTTTGTGAATATCTAGTATGGTTACAATCTCAGAGAGCTGGTGGTACCGTATATTGAGTCAGTGATAGATGTAGTCTTTGAATGCTGACCCATGGGCCCTTAAAGCATATCTGCGTATGCCACATAAAAACAGTCAAAACTTTTAGAACAAAGAAGTACCAAAGGCACTTCCCTTGTATGAGAAATTATATAATTAAATAAACTGCTTTTATTTTAGTATTTGCATATTTGCAGTTTGGATTTACTGACATTCTTTCCGCAGTGTGGAGCTGTGTATTGAATAATAATATTTTGTTTCAAATCTACAAAGATTGCTGCATGACTTGAGATACACTTACACTCAACTGTTCATTATGGATTATTCAAAAATTACACTTGTATTCTCTTGTTTGACCTGTGTCTTCCAAATACTAATAAAAACAACTTGTATTATTATCTATTAAAAATTAGTTTAATTACTTTAAAAACTTCTTGTTTGTGCCATGCCAGTGAATGGGTCATTATTTATAATGCTAAAGTATAATTGTATTTGCCTTGTGGGTTTTTATTTTATGTCGTGTATTGTTCTCATTTAAAGTGAATGTCAATTTTGATGCTAAAGTGCCCGGTTTTTAAAAATTCGATTAAAAACAGGGGCACTTTAAGTCATCAAAATTTACAATTCACTCCTGTTGAGAAAAATTTTTTACCTTTTAATCTTCAAAGCAGCTCCAGCTTCCTCCACCCTTCGCAAACCTCTTCCTGGGTCTAAAATGAGGAATCCGGCTTCCTCCAATCACGGCGTTGAATCAGACACTGATTCCCCCGGGGGGGAAGCCGTGATTGGAGGATGACCTATCCATCATTTCTGACGTCACAAATGGCTTGTGACCACCGGAGGAAGGTGGAGCTGCTGTGAAGATTAAAAGGTAAGTTTATTTTCACAACAGGAGTGAAATGTAAATTTAGATTTTAATCAAATTTTTAAAAACCGGGCACATTAGCATCAAAATTGACATTCACTTTAAGCTTAGCTGTTAATACATCCTAAATAAAATGCCTTTTGTAATTACTTTGTTTTATTTCCCTGAATTGTGGTTTCTTCTTTTGTGTTTGCACTGGTAATTTTACCTAATGTTAGAAAATACTCTAATAAGCTGATGTACTCTCTCTCTCTCTATCTATCTATCTATCTATCTATCTATCTATATATATATATATATATATATATATATATATATATATATATATATATATATACATACATAGGTAGAAAAGGGTTATGTTTGTTGATAATCTTTCTTTTTATTTAAGTATCTCTTTATTAATGATTATTATCATTTATTTGTATAGTGCCACAAAATTCTGTAGCGCTGTGTACAAAGATAGGGGTATACAATGACAAGGATTTGTGATAAAATACAAAACATAGCAAAATAAACAAATCTAGTACAAGAGGAAGAGGGCCCTGCTCTGGAGAGCTCACAGTCTACAGGTTGAGGGTGCAGAGACATAAGGTTTGGGGTAGCTTGTCACATGGATTGTAATTGCAGCAGGGAGTCAGGCAGTTATCTATGTATTTATCTTCAATGGGCATGAAACCCATTTTTTTAAAATCATAATTCAGATAGAGCATGCAATTTTTAACAACTTTCTAATTTATTTCTATTATCCAATTTGTTTTGTTCTCTTGGTATCCTTTGTTAAAATGCATACCTCGTTAGGCTCAGGAGATGCTGATTGGTGACTGCAGATATTCCTTGTATCATTGGCTCACCTATGTGCATTGCTATTTCTTCAACAAATATAGCAAGATAATGAAACAAATTAGATAGTAAAAGTAAATTAGAAAGTTTATTACAATTACATGCTCTCGTTGAATCATGAAAGAAAATCATTTGGTTTCATGTCCCTTTAAATACCCCTGTCTTTCTGCCTTTTGTAGTAAAAAAAACTGCAGGTTGTTTCTATTTGAAATGTATATGCACCCATGCACATTTTCATTTAGAATTTTGTATCCCTTTAATCATTACAGTTTTTGCTTCATAGTAGGTCTATCAAGATATATTGCAACAGTCAGAATCCCGTAAAAGTAGTCTGTAAAGTTGCATTGTCTGACCACAAGCGAGGCTCAGGCAACTGTCCTTCATTGTAAAGAAGCCACCTTTAGGCAACTTATTACTTTGTGAAAAAAGGTAACTCTGGCAGTAGCCCGCCATCATCAGCTTACTGGGAGGTTACTTTCCATCCTCACTGCCGCACAGAAGTTCTGCTTAGTATATCATAAACACCTGCTTTAGCGGCCGCCGAACGCTCAGCATTCTGGACATTGCTGTATCATCCTCCTCAGCCATAGCTCTAGGATAAATGAGGTCTCGCTAGAGCTGCACGCAACTCATTAACCCCAATCCCTTGTGAAAGTCGCCTGCCAACCAATCAGCAGCATGGATGGGAGGGACCACGGAAACAGAGCAGGGGGTAACGGCTCCACATTGGGTTGCGCAGCCTTGCAGGTGCGAAACCCAGGAGCTCGTGGACCTGTGGGTGATGTGCTGTCATTCTCCCCTCTTCCACTCGTCACATTGAACTAACCCGGAGCTGTGGAGCTCGCTGCCTTGTCTGACTTTCAGTTACTCTGCTGTGCTTGGTCCCCGGCACTTCAGGTTAGTGCGAGCTCTGTCCTTATACAGTACCGCAGGCAATGGGAAGGACCAATGCAGAGGTGTCCCGGTGCTGTCAAATTGCCTTTTCCTTGTTTGCTATCTGCACCAATGCCTTCTGCTTTACCAGCAGGTCTAACTTACCATGAACCTTCATTGCCACCTTCAGTGATTTCATCAACTGCACTACAGTCAACTAAATTTAGCTCTGTAGTGTTCCTTTCTGGTATTTAAGAGGTTAAAACTGTTGGTGCATATAGCATGTTGTCATTTGTCTGGTGTTTTCTTATAATCTGCTTTGATTTCCATGCAATGATCGGATTAGAGCAGTGATGTCCCTGCTTCTGTACTCATTTGCCTACTTGTATCCCTAAAGATTTGCAAACCTATGATGGGAAAATCACATATTCTGTAGAACATTCCCTCCCACACATAAACACCTTTGCTAAAAAAAAAAAAAAAAAAAAAAAGCCCTTACATTTGTCACGTCAAACCTTTTCTGTGCAATGGTGTTTTTTTTTAGAGATAACAGAATGAAACACTTATTTTTAATTAGCACGAGACAAACAGCTTATATTTTATATTATGTGCACTTAACATAATGTTAAAAAATAGATTTGGTGCATGACTGGAAGATGCATCATGCTAGTAAGGAAGCTTGATGTTCTATATGATGGAATGTACTTCCAGTTTAAATTATACTTTGCATGTCTGACATGTTAAGTGGAGCTATTCATTACTGAAGCAGAAAATGACAGTTTTCCATGGTGATACATTTAGCTTTGGGATATTTCTGGTGTGACAGATTTGCTGTCCCAAAGCATGTTTTGCTGAATTGTATTTGCAGGATCACTGCATTAATTTCAATTACAAATGAAAGTTGGTGCTGGAAACAATGGCACAAGTGACCAGGTATATATATTTTTTGTCAGTTCAGATATGAGGCATTGAGACAATCTCTGTTTTTTAATTCTAAAACCTACATAAAATAATCACATTTTGCATTGTTGATACAAAATATTGCCCTGTTTATATGTAACATTTGATCCAAATTCAGTGGAGGGGTAGAATTAGGAAGAACTACTTTTATTTCACCATAAGCTTTAACAGCAATTCTAGAGATACATAGGTTCTTATAACGTGCTGAGGATATGAAAGGCAGAAGAAACCATATGTCTCCCTGAGCTGGTAACTCTTCCTATGTACAGTCTGCTTTTCATTTTATGTAGCATATATTGCTGTGTCCACTTTGCTTGTCATTGATCAGTTGCAGAGTATTTGGATATGTGCTATGCAGTCAACTTCTTCTGCAGTCCAAGTTCATGTCACCAGGCGCTAGCGTAAGGATGCAGGGAATTGGGGGGAGGGATAGTCTTGCTAGAAAAAGATTAACCAGCCCTCCCTTCAGGCACACATCAGATCTTGCAAACCACAGCTATGATTATTGAGCATTTATGACTAATAGAAAGATCACAGTACAAAGTTTAGATCCAGATCAGCAAAATCAAGACACTGGCACTAATGACAATTGTCGGATGTTTTAATTAAGTAGATAATGTCCTAGATTCTTATTAACCATTCAGTGTATGAGCTGCATTATACCAATTTCAGGTAAAGTGATTTGGGCCCACTAAAAGAATGATGTTCATCTGTGAAATTACATTTCCATGTATGATACTTTATCATTTTAACCCCTTGTATGCTGCCTGACCAAATAGTATCTTGACATTTTTGTCTGGCTTCCTGGTGGAAAATGCTGATAATACTATATAACTCTATAGTCTTTACAAAGTAATGTATTATTGTTGTGGCAATATACCTTACTTTAATTTGTGCCTGTTAGTATATACAGATTTACATAAACATTATATTTCCCATATTGTCTGTTGCAGATGAATATATTAGATTAGGTTTAGATTAGGTATTAAAAGTTATAAACTATACACAAAATTTAAAATTACTTTTTATTTTAATATATATATTTTTAAAAGAATATAAAGACTCTGGCAGCTGCATGTTTATCATCCATTCTTATTTGTGGTTTACTGCATAATGCAGTATGCATAAAAGTATTTTGATTTTTTCCGATGGCAGTACCCTGCAGGTGCATTTAAACCAAGGGAAAAGTTGTTGTTTTTTTAAACTTTCTAGTACCAGCTCTACTAGCTAGTTAAAATGTCTGCAATGAACTTTAAAAAAATGAAAACATCTGTTAATTTGCATATGATGTTTGAATAGTTTTAAAATCTGTGCATATCTCTAGTAACACAGGGAATTGACATCAGTGTATATTGAGTGTGGGTTTTGCTACTAAAATGAGGTGTACAGATATATATTGTATACAATATGTCTTTTGATGAAATTTAAATACATTCTAACATATTTTTTTGTAATTATTTACATGAACCGCTGTATCGGATTATGATCTGTGTTTCATTCTGATGAAATCATCCTATTCTATGGGGATACAATGGAATTGGTGAGTACATCTTATTATACTATGGAAGTATTGATTTGAACCTCTGTGTCAATCTGTGGAGATAGATGATTTTATGTATCTATCTAAAGAACTACATTTCAATTAGATTTGTCAAAATTAATTTCTCTATGGCCATTAAAAGTCTTTACCTGCAATTTACTATGCTCATTTAAAGCAATTGCATTTTGATCAGTCACTTTGGGTTATCATTCCTACGTTAACCATAGTATCTTTTAAATTGTGGTTTTGTTTTTTTGTAACAAATTGCTTTAAATACTTGTAAAATTTTGTTGGTCACAGTAAGATTGGATTACGTCTAATATGGGTTTACTTACACAGTAGTTGGGTTTAAGGTTAGTGAAATATATGTAAATATATGCTTTATGGCTTTCTGTTTGTGAATTTTGTACCCAAACTAGGCTTTTCTGTAGTTCACTTAAAGGGATAAAAACGGTCTGTTTCCTTGTTGTACTAAAAAAAGCACTAAGCAGTGGCTTATAATTAATAAAAAATCATTGCAATTTGTATAATTCTTCATTTTTACCTTTTTTCTTTCTTTTTTTTATTTTAAGTTCATTACTTCCTGTCACAGCCCCACAAGGGACTGGGGTCTCTACAGGAAAACATATATATCTTGATGTCATAGATCTTCTAGAGTAATATGAACTGGTTTATTATTCAGGGAATGCTAGAGAAACATAAAGTGTGTTCTTGCCTATGCTTAGAAGAGGCAGAATGCAATTTAAAGGGATATGAAACTCCAAATGTTTCTTTCATGATTCATTTAGCGCACGCAATTTTAAAACACATTCTAATTTACTTCTATTATCAATTTTTCTTCTCTTGGTATCTTTTGATGAAAAGCAGGGACATATGCTAAGGAGCAAGCCAATTTCTGGAGTACTTTATGGCAGCAGTTTTGCAAGAATGTTATCCATTTGCAAGAACACTAGATGGCAGCATTATTTCCGGCCATATAGTTCTCCAGATGCCTACTTAGGTATCTCTTCAATGAAGAATAGCATGGGAACGAATCAAATCTGATAACAAAAGTAAATTGGAAACTTTAT